>NC_051309.1:32895784-33198815 GCF_015220235.1 Choloepus didactylus
AAAGGCTTTTGGACCAACAGGGGGAGGAGAATTGAAGCAAAATAAAGTTTCAGTGGCTGAGAGATTTCAAATGGTGTCAAGAGGTCATTCTGGAGGTAATTCTTACGTGTTATATAGATACCCCATTTTAGTTTTTAGTTTATTAGAATAGTCAAAAGTAAATATCTGAAATTGTTGAATTGCAATGCAGTATCCTTAATTCTTGAAGGTGATCATATAACTATATAGCATATATAGTATGACCATGTGATTATGAAAACCTTATGAGTCACACCCCGTTTACGAAATGTATGGACAAATGAGTAGAAAAATGGGGACAAAAAGTTAATTAATAATATGGAGGAGGAGGGGTATGGGATGTTTTGGGTGTTCTTTTTACTTTTATTTCTATTCTTTTTATTTTTTGGAGTAATGAAAATATTCAAAAATTGATTGTGGTGATGAATGCACAACTATAATATGATACTGTGAGTGATTGTTTTACACTTTGGATGATTGTATGGTATGTGAATATATTTCTATTAAAAAAAGTAAATGAGGAGAGGAGGAGGGTTATGGGATGCTTTCAGTGTTCTCTTTTACTTTCAGTTTTATTCTTATTTTCATTTTTATGTTTTGGAGTGATGAAAACATTCAAAAATTTCTTGCGGTGTTGAATGAACAACTACTTGATGAAACTGTGAACAAATGTTGTACCCTTTGGATGATTGTATGGTATGTGAATATATTTCAATAAAATTATGTTAAAAAGCATATGAAGGAAGAATGAAGGAGTGAGAGAAGGAAGGAAGAAAGAAAGAAAAGAGGAAGGAAGAAAGGAAGGAAGGAAGGAGGGAAGGAAGGAAGGAAGGAAAGAAGGAAGGAAGGAAGGGAGGGAGGGAGGGAGGGAGGGAAAAAGGACAGAGGATAGAAGGAAAATTTAAAAAGAAGGAAATCAGACATCATTGAAATCTTTTCTTGTTCCTGGGTCCAATTCTGGTTAAATCAACAGCTCTCAATACTGGTTCCATGTTGAATAACCCAGAGAGCTTTTTAAAAATAGTTATCACCATAAAAACTGATTTCAGTCCATTAAAAGTAATTCAGTTATTTCAGTTTAAAATATAATTTCTTTTCTAAATTTAGTCACATTCAACATTTAAATTGTCAATTCAAATTGAAACTTAACTTCAAGACTGTCCTCCCTTTTAAACACTTCTCTCTTTCTCTTTCCCATTGTCCTCTTTATCATCTGCTCATCTTTTGCAGGATGGCACTAAGTACGGGGAAAAAAAATTGATGTAACATGAAGGGTTTGGGAGGGTGGAGAGTGATCTTCATTGGATTCTCAGTTCGTTGCTGGCTTCTGCTTGGGAGAATGATTTGCTTGGACTTTGTGGTTTTGCTTCTATCCCCTTTGCAACTGGTTCTAATGACATTACTCCATTATTGCTTTGGAGTGTTTACTAGCATTGACTACAAATGTCTCTGTTCCTTAGCTTGGGATCTGGTTATGGAGCCTATCTACTTTGAATTTTGCTGGAATCTTTGACCTTTTTTCTCTCCTGTAACCTTCACCGGGGCATGTGGAAAATTTGGATTCCTTCCATTCCATATGCTGCCTGTAGGCTAACTCCTACATTCTGTCAAGCTAAAAATCTCACAATTCCATTTCTATGCATGATCTGTATGCACTGTGGTATAACAGGAGGAGTAACCCCTGCAGACCTACTCAATGGCTAACCCATTGACAGGTGGAATCCAGCTAAAACAGAAAAACAGTTTCATCAAATACTTTTCAGAGGTTGTGTCATGCTACACAGCTTTATCCCTACTCAGTTGATTGAAGTGCTATGGGGATATGAATACATAAACAGTGTAAGCATCCTCCCAGTATGTGTGTACAAAACATCTGCACACAGAATGGATTTGTATCATTTTCTCTGGTTAGATATGAACCCATTCCTGAAAGCCTAGATTTGGTGCACATTTCAAAGGTGTGAAATTAAAATTCAGTTTGCTGTTGTACTTGGCTAGCTAGATGGTGATATCATGAGTGCCAAGGACAAATCTGCTGAGGAGTTAGTTTAATCTCAGAGATTGTGCAAGAGGCAGTCTTGCTCTGGAACTCACCAACCTGCCTGGGCTTCTCACTCCTCCATGCAGTTTTGGCCCAAAGGGAAGCCAGAAAGGAAGCACCAAGTAAATCTGATTCTTTTGTCTTCCTTCTTTCCTTCCTTCTTCTTCCCTTTTCATTCCATCTCCAATTCTCCCCCCTCAATTCAGAAAAATATTTGCTTGCCTTATAGCGGGATGGTAAAGTGATTTCTTTTTCTATATCCTTCATCCTCCACTATAGGGATTTCAGTAAAAACTCATCATTCTCCCTCTAATTTGACCCTTTCTTTCTCAGACACTAACTGGTCCATATCACTTCAAATATCAAACACTTGCAAAACAAAAAAATACTTTGGCTTCAGGCTATTTTGCTTTCTGTGAGTTAAAAAATCCACTTAGAATTTCATTTAACTTATTTAGTCTAGGTGGTGTCTACTCTTTATGTGAAGCAATAAGTGATTTATATAATGGCCAGGGAGTCACAGGAGAACAAGAACAAAGAAAGAAAACTTGTGGATTAAAATTTCCAAATATTATGCTGAGCATATGCAAAGGATCTAGTACATATTTTAGAAATTAACTGGTGATCAATAATTGTTAGGTGCTATTAATTCATTTCTTCAGCAAATATTTACTGAGTACCTACTATGTATCAATCACACTTAGTTCCAATTTCTGGGATACAGTTGAGAATGAGACAAAGTCTTTTCCCTCATGTCCTCGTTCTAGTGAAGCAGACACCAAGAAGGTTAAATAAGGACAATTTCATATAGTGACAAGGGATATCAAGTAAGTGAATGAAGACAGTTGGCTAGAGAATGACTAGAATGTTTCTTAGAAAATGATCATTAGAAGCATGTTGCCATTAAATTACAAATACTGGGCAATGGTAATGTAGGCTTTATTGAGATTTAAATTCCTATTGATTTTAAGTTATTATGAATTTGAGGAGTGATTATTTTAGTAGAATGTCTTCATAATTTTTATTTTGTACTCTTTTGAGTGTGTGCATTCAGAAACTTAGCACAGTTGCCATGAATTTCCTGCTTAAGAAAATGTTATTACAAATATGCCTAAAACTTGAAGATTATGATTCAACCAAACATTTGAGGATTATTCATCTGTCAATTCCCTTGGAGATGATTGCGCATCATCACTTAGAGTATCCTCTTGAAGCTGCTTAAGTCCATCAAAGTGTAGCTCATGTTTCCAACATACTGTCATTAAAAGACACGAACCAATGACATTCTATTAAATTTCAAATTGATATACTATTTTAAATGGACTAGTTAAAATTGATACATAACTTAAAAGATATATCCTATCATTTATTTAAAAAGTGAAGACTGTATTAGTTTCCCATTGCAGCTATAACAAATTACCACAAACTCAGTGGCTTAAACAGTACAAGTTTTTTATTATGGTTCTGAGGTCCAAAGTTCAAAATGGATCTTATGGGGCTGAAATCAGAGCTCTGTTATTTCTGGGAGATCTAGGGGAGAATCTGTGCTCTTGCTGTTTCCAGTTTCTAGAAGTTGCCTACATTCCTTGGCTCCTGGGTCTTTCCTCCATAATCAATTTCTCTCCCTTTTTCTGAACTCAGCTTCCGTGGTCACACCTCCTTTTCTGACTCTGAGTTTCTTGCCTCACTCTTTACATTATAAGGACGATTGTGATTACATGGCACCCACTCAGATAAGACAGGAAAATCTCCCTGTTTCAAGAACTTTAATTTAACCACATATTAAAGTCCTTTTGCCATGCAAGTTAACACAGACTCTTAGGATTAGGACATGGGGATCTTTGGGGACCATTATTCTCTCTACCACAGTGTTTGTATTTCTTCCTATGAAATGCTGCTATTTTCAGAAGTACATAAACTAGTCATGCTGTTAACATTCTACAAACCTCTGCTAAATTAATGAATATACTAAATTAACTGTCTTAAAGTAGATATTTTGTTCTTCAAAGTTCGTGTTAAAACTGAGGTAATTTTGTCTTCTATGCAATTGTGATAAATTAACCAAAAATTCAGATGAAAAAAAAAATGCTCTTTTACAAGTTTGTGCATCACACAGCTTCAGTAGATAATTGATGCTCTCCCATTCATTTTTGTAACATGCAGTTGGAGTTCCCATATAACCCACCAGATTCTTGATTTTGAGATTGTGTAACACTGTACCTCTGTCAGGAGAATTTGTCTGTTAGAGAATTGGAAACTTCTCTTTACATAAACATTTACACTCTTGAGAGTTGTTATTTACATTTGAATATTTATAATATTGATATCTCCCATTAATTGAATATTACCAAATATCAGACACTTTGCTGGGATGTTTGATATCCATGACAATAAAACAAAGCAGGTGCTTTTATTTCTATTTTACAAACAAGGATAATGAGATTTAGTAAAGTTATACAGTTTCCAAGACAAAACAATTACTCATCCCTGGGATTGAGCCCAGGTCTATCTGAAGGTAAAGTCTGTTTAGACTTTTCCCCTTCCACTATTCTATGTTGCTCCTGTGTTGACTTTTATTTTTTGTAATCTTTTTTGTTTGTTTATGCTGTTTCACTTATCTAGACTATGTTTGCCATCTTCCATTGCCCATAATAGTATCTAATGTTTTCTCCTTCTCTTACGAACTAAAAAGTAAAGAAAAAAATCGTCTCCTTGAGAATATTCCATTGACTTTGCAGAAAATTACTATCAGTTTATTTATCCCCATATTCAATTTCATATACTCTCTTTTCCCTTATATTGGTTTTCAGTTAAACAAATTCTCAGTGATTACAAATATCAGTTATGATGCATCTGGAAAGAATGCTGTACAAATATGTTGCAAGAAATGAAGGGATTGAAATATGCTAGTAGAGTATATCTTACAGATATTTATGCCAAAGATGCGCAGAAGTTAGTTCTCTCTTTAACGTTTCTATTGGTGTAACTAAGATACTTACTTTCTATGCTAAACTAAGTTTAACAGTGAAATGTGTCCTTTTACAATTGCAGTCAGTAACAACTGGTAGAGTCAAGTGACCAGAATTTTGGGGGCTCACTAATTGGGGTGATCACTGAAGAGTAAAGTGTATCTGCAAGTGTTAGGGTGTTTGGTCCTAGGAATAGCTGATGGAATGTGATTGTTGAAAAGCTCAGACATTATTCAGTCAGTATTCAAGAAAAATTTGGCCCTCAGTGGTTGAATCAAACTTAACTAAAAACCCAATGACACTGAGGTGTATACCAGAATAAGGATGTGTTAGTTTATAACAAGGGATACCCACTGTCACATGGACCAGAATATTTGTATCAAAATTGTAAGGGGGAAGACAGTAGGAATCACTTTTTTGAAATGCTATAAACACTCAAGAACATAGGGATAGGAAATACAAAAATACATAATGAGCACTTTCTCAGAGAGTAGTTTTTATGGGAATTAGTAATTGCATTCAGAGTGAAGAAACAAAGTAAGGAGAATCTGTTGTTGAATGTTTAATGATATCAAGTTGTTTGCCAGTCATCTGATGACAGCTACTGTCTTACCAATAAGTGGCAAATAATGCTTATTGACTCTTGTGATCTAGATTCAGCTCTGTCCTAGTGGTCACCTGATCATTAGGGTGAGACATATTCTAGTTCCCATGGGTAACACATCCACTTTTTTAGACAATGGCTAAATGAAGCATTGAAGGTATGTCTCTGTTTCTTCTTTTCATAAATTATATTCTTTAGTTCAATATTAGCATATTTAGTGGAGTCCTGCTGCCCAGCATATAATTCTTTCTTCTCCTTGAATTGTTACTAAGATTTATTTCTTAAAGGGCAATCTTTTCTTCTTCATTTTCTAGCTCTAGGTGCAACTTACTGGACTGCCCCTCCAAAGCAAACTAATACTTTGATCCATTAGACAGTGAAAAAGTGTTTCATGTAATTCTTTTCTAGGGAGTGGTAGAAATGGGAATCAAACTTTAGACAAGTTATGTCATTTATTAAATCTTGTTTTTGCAGACTTAAATGAATGCTATGTGTTGGTTTTTGTTTCCCTTTTTGGGTCACAAGCTACTTGGCTTTATTCATTTTAGTATTCCCTGATATCCTAGCACTGTATCTTGCTCTGAGTATACACTCAATAAATTGTTGCAAACCTATGTTGAAAGCCAGCTAAAATATTGTTACTCACTGCCAAAAAGCTGAAGGGAGGGAAGGGCATATTTTTTTGTGTATTTTGACATTTTGTAAAAGCAGAGTAGAAATACTATTTGGAGTTCAATGTGGATAAGTTGGAGTAGAATTAAGACAATATGGATAAGGGATGCTTTTCTTTTAAGGAAGAAAGGCATCTATTACTTGGAGTTTCAGAGCAAGTACAATTTTGAACTGTCATCTATAGAATGTCTTAGAAATATATATTTTTAACATTTTTGGAATCTCTGTTTCAGTGAAGAGTTTTGTTTGTTCCAGGGTCTCCATATTTTTATTAGATTAGTTTACAAAATACATGTAACAGAATACAAAAAAGATTGCAATCAACATACTCTCTTTCATAAAGATTTATCTTTGTGATTATTGAAGGAAACTTAGCACTGAAACACTGAGGACCAAGTAGGGAACAATGATTTCAAGTGAAAAATGTTTTGATTATGTTAACATTAGAAGATTTTCAAAGTGGGAAATATGATAAATGACTATTATCCTGTTCCATCCACAGTTGACCTTTTTTATGTGATGCAAGAAAATTTGGAAGCCATCTCCTAAAAAGCACAGCTCACTGCCAGAAACTTTGAATTTCATTTCCTGAAATGTCATTGGAATAAGTCATAGCTTCATTTTTAAAGGATTTCTCATTGTAGCTGGACAAATGCACTAGTGACTGATATTCAGCAGAAATAACCTCTGATGTTTGAGATCTGGTTTAAGAATCCACTACATCCAGCATCAGGAAAAGGAGAAATGTATTGCCTCATCTGCTGTGAGTTGCAAACCCTTAGAATCTTGTTCCACAGGGGAATGTCACTGAAGCTAACTACTATAGCAATAGAAAATTTAATAAAAGACTCAGCAGACAGCAAGAGGCTTTCAAGGTGAGGTGGTGCTGTAGTTTTATTACCTTAACCATGCCTTCATAATAAAGCCATTACAGAGCCACAGTAAATATTGTAAATCTTACATTCTCACTTATAAATGTCCATAATGACCTAAGTGTAAATATCAGTAAAGTATATGAATAAAAATCTACTCAAATACATACTGCATATTAATGAAGAAGGAAGACTATTCTTGACATCTCCAGGGTGCAGCTTATAATGCTGTTGTCAGCAGGATAAACCCAGTGATGAAAAGTAACAGCTAGAAAACTGAGGTCTGGGAAGCTGTGAAATCTCATTTTAGTAACCTTGTCACTGTCTTAGAGCAAATTCTTGCACCAGCTTTTTCAGAATATAAGATTTATCAAAGTTCTTTTTATTATTGTATGGATTCACATGTGTCACTGAAGCAGATATGGTCTGTTGCCAGTCCACAAGCCACCTCATCTGTTATATCCTGTTAATAGATCTTTCAATTTTTTTCAGGGATCTAGCCTTCTGGATAGATTAAGGGCTTAATCCTGATCAATCTATTTTAATTATGCAATCTTATTCCTCTTGCCAATGATTAAGCTTAGGAGATAGTTTGGAAAACCAGATTTTAGTCAATGAAATGTGAGTTTAAAGATTCTAGGAAACACTGCTTCCCTCGATGACCTGTATAGATGTGAGATCTTGAACCAAGCAAAATGGTAGCCATTTTGTAATCATGAATGGAGCAATCTTTTAGATAAAGCCAACATAATGAGGTTAGTGTAAAGTAAAATGGAAAGAACCTGAGTCCTTGATAATGCTATTAAGCTGCTGAATTAACATACCCAGGAGCTGGCTACTCTGAATTTCTTTCAATGTGAAATACATTTTGCCATGTTTAAATTAGGTCAGCGTTTTCTACTGCAGTTGAAATCAATCTCACTGATAGATATGACAAGGTTTTTAGGGGGAAAATTTTGTTCAGTAGGAAACTAATTTCAAAGACAATTATTTAAACATTATCAATGGAATCTATGAAATCCTATATCACTAAGTAGAAGACGGTAATAATGAGACTTCTTTGGTTTACGTGGACAAAGGATCTATTTTATATAAACCCCACAACCATAAAAATTCATTTAGTGTTAGAAATTTCTGCAGGAATTGTTTTTATTGCTTATATTTTTCATAATATAATATATATGAAATATAGCATTTATGAATGCTATTATGAATAATATTAATTCATAATAGCATTACCAACAACTATACTATAGTTAGTTTTATATTTGTGTTTAGGGATCTTGATGACCATAAGTCCAAAAGCTGGACATTGCCTAACTATGAATATTCTTAGACTAAAAAACATGAAGTGGTGAGTTGAAAGGAAACCTCCTTTGTAACCAGAAAATTACACAGGGCACAATCTGAGATAGAGTCATTTTCTTTAAGTATATGATTTTCTTCTATCAGTTCCAGTTAAAATATCAAAAGCAACATATATGCCAAAAAGAAAAAAAAAGCATTATATATATGTTTATATATTTAGTATATATGTGTGTATGTGTGTGTGTGTGTGTGTATATATATATATATATATATATATATAAACAGAGTATTCTAAGTGCTGAGGAAAAGCTATTAACAAAAAAAAAATAAGATCCAAATCTTTAAAGATAATGAATAATAAATGAGTAAGCAACAAAATAAAACCATTACAGAGTATGTTAATTATAAACAAGCCAACATAATATTTCATGTTACATTTTTATTGATAATATAACAGATTAGGAATTAGGGAAGGGAGTGGAAATGGCATTTCTGAGGCCCAGATGATAAAAGGAACAGAGGAAATGATCCAGCCTGTGTGAACAGCACACCCAAAAGACTCGAAGTCAAAAAAGTATTGGCCTATTTGTAGAACACTGTTCCAGTTTGCTAATGCTGCCAGAATGCAAAATGCCAGAAATGGGTTGGCTTTTATAAAAGGGGGTTTATTTGGTTACACAGTTACAGTCTTAAGGCCATAATGTGTCCCAGGTAAGGCACTGAATATTGGGTACCTTCAGTGGAGGATGGCCAATGGCGTCCAGAAAACCTCTGTTAGCTGGGAAGGCACGAGGCTGGCGTCTGCTTGCTCCCAGGTTGCATTTCAAAATGATGTTCTCCAAAATGTCTGCATTGGCTTCCAATGGCAGTCTTCAAAATGTCTGTCTCAGCTACAGCTAACTGTGAGCTCCTTCTGTCTGAGCTTTTATAGAGCTCCAGTGAACTAATCAAGGCCAATGCTGAATGGGCAGGGCCACACCTCCACGGAAATTAACTAATCAGAGTTATCACCTACAGTTGGGTTGGTCACATCTCCATGGACACAACCTAATCCAAAGGTTCCAACTTAATGAACAGTAATATGTCTGCCCCTACAAGAATGCATTAAAGAATATGGCTTTTTCTCGGGGAAATAATATATACAAACTGGCACAAACACAATAGAGTCTGTTGTGAATGGATCATAGTTCATACACTTTTATTAGATTCTTTCTCTCTCTCTCTCTGTCTCTCTCTCTCTCCCCCATTCTCTTTTTTCCTCTCTCTTTTTAAATAATAATAAATTATAATTTTTTATTGAATGAATAAATAATGCTAGAAATAAATGAATGTTAACCATGCCAGACTAATTTTTACCATAATTTTATAGTGGAGAGGCCAAGTTTACATGGGAAAGGTGAATAGGACTGGGCATAAAGAACATTTAGTTCCTTACATTTCTAATCAAATTCCAAAAGTATGACACATTTTATATCTGATTGCTCTCCAAGTAATATCCGAAGAGTCCTGCATCCATCTTTAAATTTATAACCTGAATTTAGTCCTTCCCTACCAGGCTTGCTCAGGAATTTTTCTAGTACATGGAGGAAGGAAGAGCATTATTGAGTTTTGAAGCTGAAAAGAGATGCAGACATGATCTTACATATCACAGTCTGACAAAGAGCATTTTGGCACAGGGGTCTTTATTATTTGCAAGTGAGCATTAAGATCATAGGTTTTGGAGTTAGACGTACAGAGTTTTAATTTTTCTTCTGCCTCCTGGTCACTGGGTGACCTTGTACAATTGATTAGACCTCTATCTGTATTTTATTTATCTTTAAATAATGATAATATCTATAATTCAGAAGTGATGTAAGTAAAATACAGTTTAATGCTTGCTACAGAGTCAACAGTCAGCATATGGTAGCAATTGTTTATCTTTATTATTCAGTTTTTCTAGACCATTCTGTACTCCCTTACAATTTTGTTTTGTTTTGTTTGTTTTCTGTTTTAGGCGATGCTCTACTTCATAATGGCCAGGGCATTCCAGCAATCCATTACATAGTTTAAAAACATACATTGCCTTCGATACAATTCTTGAAAATAATTTTAATATTAAATAATATGTTGATTCTTTATGTGGAAAGATGGTATGCAGTAGGATGAATTGCTAAAATAACAAACAAATATTTATTAATTGCCTGTTATACAATGAGAAAACTGTTTAATTGTAAGGAATTATTATAAACACAGTTCCTTCAAATGGAATCATCACTTTACAGAGTAATTTTGCATTTTTATAGCATATGCAAATATTTTTGTTCTTTGATTCAATTAATATATTGAGCACCTACTGTCAAGTTGGTATTAGACACATTCTGATGGGGAAGAATTTTTTGTCTCTTTATCTTTCTGTGTCACCCTTCACCTTGGGTGGAGCAGAAGATTTGGGTTGCACAGGTCTATGTGATCAGGAGATTAATTTTATAGAAGGAGATTGAGTAAATAAGCAAATGCATTGAGGACTAAAGCTGTCAGGTTTCTCTTTGTTAGAGAAAGGATTTACCTGTATTGGGGGAGAAAGGAAGGCAAAAATATACCCCATAGTGTTGAATTTGAATTGGAAATATCTGTGTGAGCTCATAGTTTCAGATTGATTGATCAACTGATAGGTAGATAGATATACAAATTAGAGTGTGCCTATGTAGATATGTAGATGAATGTATTTCCTTTCTTTGTCAACTGAGAGAACTTATAAGCAATGATAGAAATGAACATCCTTAACACCCAGATCTTGGTTTCTAAATACTATTCTCAACTAAAATGAAGCAGGACTCATGGAGAAACTGCTGGTTCCAGAACTAGAGAGACAGCAATAAAATCTCCTTAAATAAAATAGGAATTCATAAGGCTATACTAATATAAATTTAAAAATGAATAAATAACTAAATAAATAAAAAGAGAAGGGAAAGCTCACCTTATGGTGGAATACCAATGAATAAATATGAAAAAAATGATAAAATTAGAAAAATCACCATTTGGAAATTATCATATTAGCAATGGTTTCAGGCAAGTAACAAAAAATGTTAAAATGAGTCTGTAAAAGTTTATGAAGGACAAGATGTTTTCTCTCCACAAGTTATTAATTACTTATTAATTAATAATTTAAAAAAAATCATTACCTTTAAATTGGATGTACTTTTCAGACACCATCTTAATCTAGAGATAAAAGTTCACACCACCACCAAAGAGGGAAAGTCAGTATCAGGTGTCTCTGAGATGATGCACTGAGAAAAATCCAGTGTCACTTTTGCTATTCCTGACAAAAATACATGCTGCAAACCTAATCATGAGAAAGCAACCCACCAACCCGAATTGAGTGACATTCTACAAAGTTATTGGTTTATCCATTTCAAAGATGTGAAAGGTAATGAATGAGAAGACTGCTTCAGGTTGAACAAAATCAGAGAAATATTATAACCAGGTGCAGCATGTAATCATGCTACTATTAAAAAACACAATGAAAATTGAATAGACTGTAGATTAGAAGTAGTATTGTATTGTTTTTAATTTCCTGATTCTGATTATTTTTCCATGTGAAGGAGAGTGCTTTGTATGGAATACACATTGAAGTTTTAAGGGCTAATGGGCATCAAATCAGCAAATGATTCTCATAGGGTTAAGAAAAAATTTAATACATGAAGGATAGTTAGGGAAAGTCATAAAGCAAAGGGGATAAAATGTTAACAATTGGGGAATCAGTTAAAGAATATATGTGAATATATATTATTTCAAAATAAGTTAAAAGAACAAAAACAAGAAGTTTAGTAGACCAATAAATCAGTATTTTGGACAAATAAACCATTAAATCATCTATAGATAGTATAGAATCCTATCTATACTAGGCAGTGGACATCTACTACAGATAGATGATCAAGAAGAGGGGGGAAATAATATTGATGCTGAGTTTTGAGAGATGAGGAGAGACTAGCAGTGCAAAAACTGGGGGACAGAGCCATCTAGACAGAAGTCTTAACATATGCCAAAGGCCTGCAGCAGGAGGGAGTTTAGCATGTTTGAGGAGGTGAAAGATTTAGTGTAACTGGAACCAGGACAAAACTGAAGTTGGAGACAAAGGCAAATCAGTTCACGTGGCATAATTTCTGAGTTGTCTAGCACATATAGTGAGTGCATGTTCAGATATCCCTGAACCATTTCACTAGAATCCAACTTCTGCATGCTTAGTGTGCTCAGGCCTGTGATTTTTCAAATCATCCTTGGGCCCAAGAGCCCCTCAACATGTGGAGAGCTGGAAATATTGGGAGGTTTTCATTCCCTCCCTATAAACACATAGTTGGCCTAAAGACAATGACCAAATTTGTGGAAGCAGAAATAAAAGTCCCAGATCTTTTTCCTCGAGGCTTGATGAACCGAAATATAATACCCGCTCCAAGGCTTCCCTAGATATCAGGCAGTCTGGAACTTCCCCTGCAATTGCACCCTTGCTTGATTTGACTTCTTCCCATTCTTTAACCAACTTCTCCCATGAATTTACTAATTTCTCCTTTGAGAATTACACCATTTACATCTGAACCCTTGGCTGAAAGTCAGCTTTTGGGAGACTTACTTAAATCAAGCTCCAAGTGAATTCTATGGAAATACAGACATATACAGTAATGCAATATTATTTTTGAAATATTATCATTATTAAATGACACAGAACATTATATGATTAATGAATCATAGACTTCTTGACATAAGTACACAGTGAGCTGGTTAAAAGTCACAGGGCTTTAAAATTTTAAAGCACCTTTGAAATCTTCTAATGCAAGCTTCTCATTTTATCAATAAACTGAGGCTCACATAATTTAGCAATTTCTATCAAAAGCTTGTCAGAAAGGGCACACTTTATAACCCTACAATACCCTTTCTATGGAATCCGGCCAGAGTCAGTAGTCATAAACTCAAAGATTTATGGATAGATATTTTCATCTGACTATTATTTATAACAGCAAAAATGTGGAAGTCATCTAAATGTCCAAAATACAAGAAAAGGTAAAGGCATTACAGAAAATTTGTTGGCATATTTATTCATATAATAAAATGGTACTTTAAAAGCATATTTAAGATGTGAAAAGGCTCACAAGTTGAACTTCAGTGCAAAAAAAAGAGACGTAAACAGGCACATTCATTAGAAGTAAAGAATGGATGGAATATATCATAATATTAATGGTGGTTATCTCTTGGTAGGTGATTTATATTTTCTTTTTATACCATTATTCATTTTCAAAACTTTCCAGAGTAAGCATACATTATATTTATCAGCATTTATTTTTTAAAAGGAATATAAATTGAGTCCTATAGAATTAAAATGACATATTCTAAGGTCAAATACACAGTTTATGGTAGAGCTGAAACTAGAAACCAATAATCCTAATTCTTAATCTTAGTCACTATCTACTCTTCCTGTTTTAGTTTCCCAGGCTGCTTAAACCTCATACCATGAAGTGAATTGGCTTAAACAATGAAAATTTATTTGCTTAGAGTTTTAAGACTGTGAAAATTTCAAAATCAAGGCATCATCAAGGTGATGCTTTTTTTTCCCAAAAAACAGCAGCTGGCAAACCTTGGCTCCTCTGTCACATGGCAAGGCACATGACAGCATCTTCTGGTCTCTTCCTTTTCTTCTGGTTTTTGTTCATTTCAGCTTCTTGCTCCCATGATTTTCACATTCTCTGATTTATTCATCCCATTTATAAAGGATTCTAGTAATAAAATTAAGAACTATCCTGAATGAGGTGGGTCACACCCTAACTGAAGTAGTCTCATTATAAGGTCCTACTTACAATGGGTTTACACTTACAGGAATGGATTAGACTTAAGAACATGTTTTTTATGGGTTATATATAGCGTCACACCACCACGCTCCCATACATTGACTTGAATTTTTAGTGGACAAGGGTTCAAAAGTGAATTTGTCGGCTCAATATTATTTAGTAACATCATGGCTTTAGGTGGGGTTAGCATTAAAGATCTAATCTTTTAGGTCCTCCTTTCCTGCCTGCCTTTATTTCTCCTCCTCTTTTTGCCCTTCATTCCTCTCTTATTCCTTATTTCAGTCCCTTCTGGTTTGCTGTACCAAGATGCTTTGTGCAGCAGAACTTATTTATTTTATTTTTTAAGGCAATGCCACTGGTCATTTTTCTGCCTAGGAGGTTACTTTGGTCATCTGGGAAATGGAACAGAACTTCTTTTTTCTAAAAATAGGAGTTTAAAGTGACCTCTTAAACAAGTAAACACTCATTGATTGGTAGAAATGTATAAGGAGGTTGCCTCTTCAAAATCTTTCATTTTCGAAAGCATTCCCCAGAAGGAAGTAGATATATTTACACAGGAGCTAAGAAACTAATGGAAGGAAATAAGAGCTTTTCTGATATATTCAACCAAGGCTTTCAACCAAGCCTTGCCCTAACATTTGTATGAATGAAGGCTGTATTGGTTTCTGGGGCTGCCATGCCAATTGCCGAAAACTAGATGGCTTAAAACAACAGACATTTATTCTCTTACGGTTCTGATGACTACAAGTACAAAGCAAGATGCTGCCAGGGCTGAAGGCTGTAGGGAAGAATCCTTCCTTGATTCTTCCTGGTTTCTGGGGGTTCCTGGCAATCCTTGGTGTTCCATGGCTTGTATGCACAGCACTCCAATCTCTGCCTCTGTCTTCTCTAGGTTTTCTTCCCTGTGTGTGTGTGTGTGTGTGTGTGTGTGCTTGTGTGTCTGTGTGTGCGTGTCTGTGTGTCACTTCCTTTTCTTATAAGGATGTAAGTCAATTGGACTGAGAACCCACTCTGATTATGGTCTCGTCTTAACTAATCGTGTGTGCTAAGAACCTGTTTCCAAATAAAGCCACATTCTCAGGTTCCAGGTTAAAGTTTTAACCTTTAGAGTGCATCAGGAAAACTGTTAGCATTTACCACTTGGATCCAAAGAAGTATTTTCTTTCTCTCTCTCTTTCTTTCTTTCTCTCTCTCTTTTTTTTTTTTTTAGGTTTCTTTTTAATTGAAACTGTTATTAAAATAATACAGAGAATCCATATAGTTATCTGGTTTTCCTCCAGTGGTAACATATTCAAAACTATATTACAATATTAAGATCAGAATATGGTCATTGGTTGTATGTGCTCTAAATCAGCATCCAATCTGCTGTACTATTTCTTCTATAGCCAGGATTCACAGGATTTGATTGCCTGTGGTGTCCAATTGCTTCTATACCATTTGTTGAAAAGGATATTGTCCTCCATTGAATTGCTTTGCACCTTTATCAAAAATCAGTTGTGCATATTTGTGTGAATATATTTCTGGATTATCCATTCTGTTCCCTTGATCTATGTTTCTATCTGTCCACCAATATCACACTCTCTTGATAACTGTTGCTATACAGTAGGCTTTAATAACATGTAAAGCAATTTCTCCCACTTCATTTGTCTTTGTCAAGATTGTTTAGTTATTCTGGGGTCTGAGAATTTTCATAATAAGCTTTTCTGTGTCTACAAAAAACCTTGCTAGGGAATGCATTAAAGCTACAGATTAATTTTTGGAAAATGACATCTTAACTATACCCAGTCCTCTAAGCCACGAACACTATGTATCTCTCCTTTTTGAGGTGTTCTTTGATTTCTTTCATCATCTTTTTGTAATTTTCAGCATACAAATCCTATTAATTCTTTAAGTGGATACCTAAGTACATCATTGTATCTAGAGAGATTATGTTTCCAATTTCAGGTTCCACATGTTCATTGTTAGTATATAGAAATGCAACTGACTTTAAAGTGTTAGGATCTTTTATCCTGTGACCTTGATTAACTCATTTAGTTGTTCTGGAAGTTTTGTTGTTGTTCCTCATTTATATTTTTCCTATATGAAAAGAGAAAAGTATTTAGTAACTATTGTAGCACTGCATTATTTACATATTGCTGTATAACAAATTAACCCAAATTGTAACATATGAAAACAATGCCAATGTATTATCTCATAGAACCTGTGGTTTAGCACTATGGGTGACACTGAGTTGAAGTCTCTGGCTCAAAGCCTCTCAGGAGGTGTAATCTGTGTGTCAGTCAGGGCTGTAGTTTCATTTCAGGACTTGACTGGGGCTGAAGTATCTGCTTCCAAACCAATGCTGTTGGCAGGATTCAGTTTCTCATGGATTATTGCCAGAGGCTTCAGTTCCTCACCATCACTCAAGGGCCTCTCCATAGGGTCATCCACAACATGGCAGCTTGGTTTCCCTAGTGCAGACAATCCAAGACCAAGCGAGAGGGCCAAAAGATGGAAGTCACAGCTTTTATGATCTAATCTTAGAAGTGACATCCTATCATTCCTGCCATATGCTATTCTTTAGAATGAAACTGCCAAATCTAGCCCATACTCGAAGGGAGGAGGATACACAAAAATACAAATTCCAGGAGGCAGGAATCACTAGGGGCCATCTTAGAAGTTGCTTACCACAAGAGTGCTTCAGATTTGCTGCTTTTGAGAAATAATTTTCAATGAAATGAGACATTCTTACTCAAATGGTATGCATTCATGGCATCCTTGATTGCTTTACGCAGAGTAGGGAGGATTAAAGGGTAGATGAGTAAAGTTGAGGCGAATACAGTGTGAAATCTTATTCAAAAATCTACATGCCAAAAAATGCTAGAGTATCTCTAAATAGGAAGTGTTCATGAAATGAAGTTCATGTGCTTAACAGTGAATTAAACATAGCCTATATTACTAATTTTGTTATTATTGTTCTTTAAATAGGAGATAAATCTGTTTCAAGCAGGTGGGTCAGGCCCCACACTGTTCTACGTGTGGGCAGCAGATGGTCAAAATATGTATTCTTGTGAATGCAGAGAAGTGAGAGCTGAAGTTGCAAAGGATGAAAGTATTTTCCAGAAATGCTAGAAAACCAAACTCATTGTTTAAGAATTGGCACAACAGCCTCCTGATTACCTCTGATTCAAGAAAGAAATTTGTGGTCACAGCAGCTTTGACACAAAGTCCAGTAGAATGTGTTATAGATGTAGTAAAGAGGATGATTTACATTTAATCAAGAGAACAAAAAAGGTGTGGCAGTTTTCTTTTCTGTCTAATGGCACCAGAAATGACTCTTCTCTCAGAAGCATGCTCAAGTTGGTATATTTTTTATTTTATTTTGCTTTAATATAACACTGGTCAAGTCTCTTTACCATGGAAATGTTCATTTAAATTTTCTTTGTGAAATTAAAATACAAAATTCTATACAGCATTAACCTAATAGGGACAGTTATTCTCCTTATTTCTGGCAAATCTGAGTAAAATCTATATTTTTCTTTTGGAAACCTGTCTGGCTCCAAAGATGAGGGGGATCCTGAAAGCTCTTCAGAAACTGTCAGCTGACAGCACTCCTTGCAGCTGAGCAGAAAGTCCTTTCTTGAAGGGAATTTGGGTTGGTGCACCCCCATGGCTACAATAGCCCATGCCTAGTGCCATGTAATTCCACTTTCCTATTCATGTTTTGAGTTTCGCTTCTCCATGGCTAAGATAACCCCTAAATAAACAAACTTCCCCCGTTTCAATATTATGCTCAAGCCACCTTGCTCAAGCCCCTAAAAAAATCCAGTCTAATAGTTATACCAGACTGCTGCCAATACATGTTGGTTAATCCTTTCCTTCCTTCCTTCCTTCCATCCTTCCATTCTTTCTCTTTATCTCTCTCTCTTTCTTTCTCTCACCTCTCTCTCTTTCCTCCCTCCCTCCCTCCCACCCTTCCTCCCTTCCTTCCTTTACAGCTTTGTTGGTATATATTTTACAGACCCTAAATCTCACCCATTTAAAACGTACAGCTAAGTGGGTTTCAGGTGGTTTGCGCAACCATCGCCAAAATCTACTCTCAGGATATTTTCAACATCTCCAAAAGAAACACCATAATCATTAGCAGTCATTCACCATTTGACTTGTCACCAATATCAGGCAACCCCTAATCTACTTTCTGTCTCTTTGGATTTGCCTATACTAAATATTTCACATAAATAGAACCACACCATATTCAACCTATTCTGATTATCTCTTTTTACTTGAGTCACATTTAGTAGTTTGTGTCTTTGTAGGATGTTTTCTATTTCATCTATGGTATCTTACATCCTTATAATTCATTTTATTTCTGTAAGATCAGAAGTAATTCCCCTTCTTTCATTCCCAATGTTAATAATTTGAGTCTCCTCTTTTCATCTTTGTCAGTCTAGCTAGAGGTTTTTCAATTTTGTTGCTCTTTTCAAAGAACCAGCTTTAGGTTTTGCTGTTTATCTCTGTTGCTCCTTATTCTCTTTTTTATCTTATTTCACTTAATTATTTCTGCTCTAATCTTTACTATTTATTTCCTTACAGTTGTTTTAGATTCAGTTTGGTTTTTTTTTTTTCCTAGTTTCTTAAATTGGAATTTTACTTATTGCTTTGAAATCTTTCTTCTGCTTTAATGTAGACATTTACAGCCACAAACTTCCCTTTGAACACTGCTTTCCCTACATACCATAGTTTTGTTGTGTTGTCATTTTATTTTCTAATATCCCTTGTGATTTATTTTTGGATCTAAATTGGTTGTTTGTTAGTGTTTTGATTAATTTTCACAAATTTGTAAATCTACAAAATTTTCTGCCTTTGATACCTAATTTAAATCTATTTTGGTCAGAGGACAGTCTTTGTATGATTTCAATTCTTTTATATTTATCCAGTCTTGTTTATTGCCTCACATATGGTCTATTCTGGAGAATGTTCCTTATGCACTTGAGAAGAAGGTGTATCTGCTGTTATTGAGTGTAGTGCTTTATAGATGTCTGTTACTTGGTTTACAGTTGGTTTATAGTTTTGGTTTATAGTATTGTTCAGCTTTTCTATTTCCTTGTTTATCTTTTGTCTAGTCGTTCTATCTTTTATTGAAAGTGGAATATTGACATCTCTAACTACTTTTGTTGAGTTGTCTGTATCTCCCTTCAAGTCTTTCAGTTTTTGCTTTTTATATTTTAGACTCTTGATTGGTGTACATATAATCATTATATCCTCTGAAGTGCTGACCATCTTATTATTATCATTATAAAAAGTCCTTCTTTGTCTCTAATAACCAATTTTGTCTTAAAGTCTTAAAGTCTAAACCATTTTGTCTGTTTTAGTATAGAAATTCCAGCTTTCTCAGATAGTTGCTTACATTGTATATCCTTTTCTACTCTTTTACTTTTTAACTATTTTTGTCTTTGAATCTAAAGTTTGTCACTGGTACACAGGACATAGTTGCATAATGTTTTTTTATTTATTTCTGATACTATCTGCCTTTTGATTGGCATCTTTAAACCATTGAATTCTAATGTAATTACTGCTAATTAAGGCTTTATGTCTTTTGCTATTTGTTTTCTATGTGTCTTACAACCCCCCCCCCCCACCTTTATTCCATGATTCCTGCCTTCTTTTGGGCTAAATAGATATTTTCTTGTGTACCTTTTAAATTCCTTTGTTGTTTAGTTTTACTAAATTATGCTGGATAGTACTTGCAGCTACTTGGATATATAGCCCCTTTCTTCCCTTATCAGGCTCATTGCATCTCCTGCTCAATGATTGCTTTGGGCCTGCCCTAGATGAACGTTTCTTCAGCTTGAGAGCTGAACCAGATTCTGAAAATGTTCCAGCTTAAGGTGTGAGTTATCTGCATTTCTTGAAGCTGAATAGAAATTCATTTTCTGTTGCACGGTCTGAGTGATTCACCTTCATGGCTGTCACACATGCCATATAAGTTTTTCTATTCTTTTAATTCCATTTTTTTCTGTACCAATTTATTTCCATTGCTCAAGTCTTCATGATTACATCAAGGCTCAGGGTTATGAAGCTTTGTATACTTTTTAGCAAATGATTGACTGGTGATGTGGCACATTTTAGAAATTTTGAATGCTTAACATTGAAAATTCAATAATTCATGTTGTTTTATCAACTGGAGAGAAAAATAGCATACTCCATTATTATCCTTCATTACTGATGTATCATAACAATTCATAATGATCGTGAAAATAAAAAAAAAAAATTACATTTCAATGTAATTTGGATTTGAACTACAATGATTAAGCCATAGCAACATTCATGTAGGTATGTTTATCTTCTACTAGAAAAATAAATTTGTGCATCCTTGTAATTTATAACTTGTGTGTGTATGCTTCTTTTCTGGAGAATAATGTTTCCTTTGATATTAAGGATGACTGTGCAAAAATGAATTATTTGTCAACACATATACACACATTGGCATACACATCTATATTTGTCATTAATTTTTATCAACATTTTACTTTGTATAATGATCTGGCATCAAAAATAAATCCAGTAACCCTGACTCATTATGTGTGTCTGTATGTGTGTGTGCATAGGTAGACAGAAAGTAAGAGCACAACCAACATAATCATGGTTCATAGTTCTTAATCAGGTTGCTTTTAGAACCCCAGCATTGTCACTTGTTTGAGGCCTGACTCAATCCCATGTTATTTCTGTTAGATTCTGGTCTTGATTCAGTATCTAACTCTCAAAATAATTTTTTCTTGATCCACTTGATTTTGAAACTCTGCTTTCCTGAACAGATTCTTATTTGATTTATTTCTCTGATTCAAAAAAATGTTGGTCTATGTTGAATAGTAGCTCTCCTTAAATCCACAGAACAAAATCATTAGCCATGGCACTAACGTATATAATTCTACGGACTCTCAAGTTTTACTTATGCCTCCATTTTTTTTCTTTGTTATTTTCACTTCCAGTAGCTGCTTTTATTTTTTAAACCTCTTCTTTAGTCTATAGGCTGCAACTTTTGTATTACAAGTTTTATTCACAAAATAAATTGAAATAAAAAGTGATATTTAAAAGATGCCAAACAAACTACTTTATCCTATTTCTCAATCACCAGGTGGAGATATTGGGTGAGTCTCTTTGCTTATCTGGGTTACAGTTTTCAACTAATTTGGGGTAATATGGATCTCACAGGGTATCTGTAAGTATTAAATGGCATTATTTATTTAAAATAAAGTAAGTATTAAAGTACTTCACCTATAGTAGATTAAAAAGACAGGGAAATTATATTTTAAGTTATTTTAGAATGCATTTCTATTAATCTCTTTGCATATTTATTCTTGATCTTAGATAAATCAGTACATTTTTGCATAATTTCCTGCATAAGGGAAAAATGACAATTGATAGCTGATTATTTCAGTTGCTATCAATTATTTAAATTTCACTATTTATTAAGCAATAAATTTAAAGCAATTTGTAATATAACTTTAAATTTTAAATACTAACCATGAAATGAATATTCATCATATAACCTAAGAAATAGAGCATTACAAATAACTTTGAAGACCTACCAACTTTGTGATAAGCAGTTCTGAATTTTCTGTTTATTATTTTAAAAGTTTTACCTAAATTTTATTACATGTATATAGATCCATAAAAATATTATTTGGTTTTTAAAATATTGAAATTTTATATAAATGGAATCATGCCATATATACTCTGCAAATTGATTTTTTGCAGACCCTGTTGTTATGACCCCCAAATTTATCCATGTTAATGCATAAAGATGATGTTCATTCATTTTCACTGTTTCAAAATATTTCATGTCTCTGCTATACCATAATTTATTTATACAACTTAAAAATGTTGAATGTTTAGGCTTTTTGAAGGTTTTGCTATTACAGTTAACTCTTTTCTGAATATCTCAGTGCATGATTCTTGGTGACCCCTGTTCAAAATTTCTGTAGGGTATAAACACTATTCTGCTTTATTAGATAATATTAAATTGTTTTCTAAAGTGATTGTAAATAATCATTTAAAAATATATGATATGCATATGAACATGCATCTATGTATATGTCATTGTATATTCAATTATATATATGTAAATATATATTTAAAAACAATCTCAAATTTACAAGAATTTATAATTATAGTACTACCCACCACCAAATATTTTCATGTTTATTTTCCATAAAAAAGGACATTGCCTTACATAACCCTAATACAACCAGAAAAATCAGGAAATTAATTTGATCCATTATTCAGACCCCATTCCATTACACCAATTATGAACAAAAGGGTCAAGTTCATAATTATGTTTTACACTTATTTGTTATATCTTTTAAAACCCTTTAGTTTTGAAAATTAACCAGTCTTTCATTGACTTTATAACATTGACACTTTTGAAGCATAAAGGCAAGTTATTTTGTGGAATGATTCAGTTTAGGTTCATCTGATGTTTCTTCATGATTAGTACATAATATGTACCTTTGGCGATAATAGAAGTGACACTTTGTTCTTGCCATATTTTATCAAGGGGCACATGATTTCCATTTGTTCTAGTGACTATAATGTTAGCACATAATCATGTATCTAAGGTGTGACTCCCAGGATAATCAACTGTATAGTTACACTTTTCCCTTTGAAGTTAATGGATATTTTCTGGGAAGGTACTTTCAAGCTATCTAAATGTTCATTTTCCAAACTTTCAGTTTATTAATTTATATTCATTTGCTTATTCATATCATGGTTTTATATTTAATTTAGCTATAATCCCTTAATATCATTATGTATTTTGATGTTCAAATTGTCCCTGCTTTTGCCAGTGGCAGCCACTTCAAGCTATCTTCTGTATCTGTTTGACATGTCCCTATCCTTAATTAAGCACTTCCTCATCTTTTATTTTCCCTGTCCCAGCCCTACGATTAGCCCTTTCTTCAAGGAGCCCCATTTCGTTTAGTGGACAATAGTATTTAGAAACCAAGATATGGATGCTAAGGGTGCTCATTGTTAATGTGATGCCACTGTCTGCAGGCCCAATCCATGGAAAAAATTAGGGAATACACACACACACACACACACACACAAATACACACACACGTTTACTTACATACATACTTATTTCGATATCTATGTATATATTTAGAGAGTCGTAAGTCCACAACACTATCTCTTGTTCCAAACCAACAATAGCACAGGGTCAGTTCTAGTTATTTATCTTCCATGTTTATAACTCCCTTCTATAAGATGAGAAACCAGGCTCCCATCATCCTTAATATATTTCTTATTTATTCAATCCCCATCACTGATGAGGCTCCCTTTGCTACTTAAAAGCCCTATTTACCCTTGGATTTTGACACCGTACACTAGGACCCACATATCTTCACTGTGTTCTAACAATCTGCATTAGTCGCCCCAATGTAAGGAGGATATTTTCACACTTCTTGGGTTCTAAAATCCTAGCCAGACTTCCTCAGCTCATGGATGTCTTTCCACCCAATTTCAGCTGTCACTCTTACCTGAGTACCCCCACAATACGTGAAAATTCTACTCATACCTGAGACTTTGTGCCAGCCACTCTCTGCAAACTCTGACATCTCACTAGGAAGCCCTCCTAAATAGTTACATTACTCAGTCTGCTTGGGATCTACCACCTGGCTCTGGGCCATCCTGCATCTTCTTTCCTCACCAACTCCAGTGTGGATCCTTAACTTGCTTGGCACCAATTAAATGTTAATCTTAGAATATCACCTCTTTTACTCTTTCTCTGTCTTTGTCTCTCTCTACATACGCATGTATGTATGCATGTATGTATATGTGTGTGCATATGTCTTTACAGTGAATATTATTTAAAAATTTCAAACAATTAAATTTTATAAAGGGAGTTGGTGAATTGGGACCCACTGAATAGCATTCACTTTTCAAGTCAGAGTCATAACAGATTAAAAGAGAAGAAGAAGCATTGTATAAATTGTATAAATATTGACCCCAGGAATGTTATGTGCCCTAAAACTATAGTTTCAGATAATCTCAGTCCAACTCTCATCCAAATATTATTGGGCAAATAAATTCCTTGAGAATATTTCCAGTAAAAGATTGTACAGCATCTGTTTGAACAATTTTAGTGGTAGAAATTTCACTATTGTAGCATTCACTTACCAGGTATAATTTTATATACTATAACCAAAAATGAAGTACAGTTGACAATACAATCATTTTTTAAAAAAAATGTATGCCTTCTTTCAGTGTTCAACAAATATTTTTTGAGGAACTATTATGTGATAGGTGTTCTTTGTTACCAGCTACAGAAATAGACAAAATGACTGCTGTCATGGAGTTTCCATTTAATGGGGGGAGCAAAAATAAAACAAGATTACTGTGCAAAATATACGGTATGTTCATTATAACTTCTTTGGAGGAGAATAAAGAAAGGAAGGAGTGTATGGAATATAGTCAACCAGGTGATGAACCAGGTCACAATTGAAATAAAAAATGTATAGTTTCTGAAGATGGCTCCCAAAGATATCAGGGCCTAATCTCTGTAACTTGTAAATGTTGGCTTACATGGCTAAGACCTGCAGATGTGATTAAGTTAAAGATACTGAGATGGGGATATCCTGGATTATCTGAGTGAGCCCTAAATGAAATCAAAAGTATATTTGTAAGAGCAAGATAGAAGGAGATTTGCCATACACAAGGGTGAAGACAATGTGAAGACGGAGCAGAGAGATTTGTGATGTTGGTCCTGAGGACTGGAGTGAAGAGGTAAGGAATGGAGGCTTAAAAGGAAGTGTGGTCCTGTCAAAACTTTAATTTTGGCCCAGTGTAAGTGATTTCAGAATTTTGGGACCCAGAATTGTGAAAAAAATAAATTTCTGTTCTTTTAAGCCATGCTGTTTCTCATAGTTTTTTACAGCAGCCACATTAACTGATACTAATGGTTTCTTGGGAAGGTCTCCCTGGGAAGATGGTATTTATGCAAAGATCTGATGGTATCAGGGGTAGAGACAGAGGGAGGTCAGAATTGGGGCTTGGTGGCAGATTATATAGGACCTTTAAAATATTTTTATTTAAGCTCTTTAATTTGAACTGAGGTTCACAGGGGAAGTGACATTTGAGCTGAATCTTGAAGAAAACAGTTTAAAATATTATAGGAATTGGGAATAATATATGGAAAGACCTGAAAGCATGAAAAATTTGAGAATACTCTAGGATAATAAAGATTTAATACCTTTCTGCATGTACCTATCAATTAGAAAGAGTTAAGAACAAAATACATCCTTTGGTATATGGTAATGTTAAGCCATAAAACACATATATAGCAGTTCTTTTTTCAACTTGAAAGTCTATGACTTGCATGGAAGAAAAGTGATGTATAAACTGTACCCAAATGATTAAGTGGTGTTCTTAAAAAGGTAGGGGCTCCTCCTGGCAGGAAAACTAGAAGTTATTTCATGTGATTAGGAGTCACACTGAGGCTGACATCTTACCACATGCTCAGCTGAATTATGATGCATTTCCATATGGGTCCCTAAAAATTTTAGCAGCAGTTAGGAAGTCATAAATTTAAGGTGCATGAGAGTTCAATAGATTGCTAGGTGTGCACATATTCACTCTCTATATAGCTCTTGTCTATATACGTCTATCTATCTATCTGTTTATCTGTCTGTCTGTCTGTCTATCCATCATCATCATCATCTAGTGTTTACTGTTTCTCAGTCATTTCAGTGGATAAAAAGATGTTGAAGTTGTTTATACAACAGTATTCATATATTCATATATTCATAGTTGTTTATACACCAGTATTCATATATTCATGCATTGAATTACATGTGAATAAAATGCATATGAATGATAATTCAAATACTTAAAATGATTTACTACGTGCCAGATACTTCTAAGAACATTATTCATATTATCTCATTTAACACGTGTCACAATAAGGAAATACTATTGCGATCTCCACTTAACAGAGGAGGAAATTGACTAAGGTTTATTTTCAAAATGGTAACAATATTTAATATATTTGTAAAAATATTTACATTGTCTTAAATAGTAGATGTAGCCCTATAAGTGGTATAAAAGAACATTGTGTTAAGATAAACCCAGGGATCAGTGCTTACAAAGCAGTATCAGAATGCCAAACATGTTAGGAAGCCCAAGAACAGGTAAAGGAGATGGAATCTTAATGGATATTAGAATTGTAAGTGCCGAGAACTAGACGGAGTGATTGTCCACTTCAGAGCTATAAGCACAAGGGAAGATAAGGTATTGGCAGAGACTAATAATCTACTAAGACATTAAGACTCAGTGTTTTTATAGGTGATATAGTAGGTGGTATAAATGAATCTCATTGGACAACACCTTGCGGGTGTGAAATCTACTTTTCAATGGCTGCAAGGACATATAACACCTCAAATATTGTTCACTATGGGTAAGGAAGGACAACACTTACATGGTGTGAGTATTGGTGCCAGTAAGACAAAAATCTGTCTCCTCCAAGGTGGAAGGGTTCTTGTATCATCTAGCTGTCAGGAAATGTTTGGTTGTTTTCCCCAAGAAATGGTCATATTTAGAGGATGCTGGGTTGCTGTCTGCTGTCAGAAGGTAGACCTTCCAGGAATGAAAATGAGTCCTTGCTGTTGGGCTTACTGCATAAACATCAGTGCATAAACTCTTTCCATGCATCCACATGCCAGCAAGGGGATGACTCTACCTGTGCCAGTTTGAATGTATTGTGTCCCCCAAATGCCATTATCTTTGATGTGGTCTTGTGAGGCAGACGGTTTGGTGCTGATTAGATTTGCTTGGAATGTGCCCCACCCAGCTGTGGGTGATGACTCTGATGAGATATTCCCATGGAGGCATGGCCCCACCCATTCAGGGTGGGACTTGATTAGTGGAGCCATATAAATGAGCTAACTCAAAGATAAAGAACTCAGTGCAGCTGTGAGTGACGTTTTGAAGAGTAGCAAGCTTGCTAGAGAGGAACATCCTGGGAGAAAGCCATTTTGAAACCAGAACTTTGGAGCAGACGCCAGCCACGTGCCTTCCCAGCTAACAGAGGTTTTCCGGATTCCATTGGCCATCCTCCAGTGAAGGTGCCCGATTACTGATGTGTTACCTTGTACACTTTATGGCCTGAAGACTGTAATTTTGTAGCCAAATAAACCCCCTTTTTATAAAAGCCAGTCCATCTCTGGTGTTTTGCATTCCGCAGCATTAGCAAACTAGGACACTACCTCAGATCACTTGACCGTACAAATTTGGCAAGCACATGCACAACAGGAAGCACTCACTGCCCACTACATTTCCCCTTCACTGCTCTAGTTTAAGACCACCCCAAAAGGGACTGTGATGCAGCAGCAGTTTGTCTTTGGCTAGTATCAACCTTTACCTAAATGTAACCTATATATCTGTGAACCAGGGACACGTTCTTCTATCATTTGGCTGAGAGGAATCCTTACATCTATTTGCCATAGGTATGAGTTGAAGTAATAGAGATGGGTGGCATGGGTATTTGTGCTTCCTGGTCATGTAATGTACTTTTGCCTTTTAGACCTGCTCTGACCTAATCCCAAATGTATCATTTTGTTGTAATATGGATTGCTTCTGTGCCCACTTAGCCACATGATTTTGTGGGTTTCATAATTCCCATCTCATGATCGGTACCTTCCATCTCGTATCACTTGTTGTCCCAAGGTCAGGCTTTTTGAAGTTTTCTGACACACTTAGAAATTAGATCCTGATCCTGATTTTCATTATAAATTTCCCTGCAGCTGCAGGTGATGAGAGTCTCCTAAAAATCTATTAAAGTGATTCTTTCACAACTTGCTTAAGATATGCTTTGCTTATCGTTTCACTCTCACGAGGCTTCCAATGCAGTTAAAAAAATAAGCCAGTCCACTTCAAATTCCTTTTATAGCATTTCCCTTATAAATCAAGTGCCACAGCTGCCACACATCCTAATGCCTCACTTTTGTTTTTACTTGAATTTCATCCTGGTTTCTCCACAGGTGAAAATCTTGGGGTCTGTGATACCACCACATTCCAGGTATTATCTCCCCAATAATCGTGGTGTCCTAATACCCATCAGAACAGTGAGAAATCCATCCCAATATGCCATTCTGAGGTCTGTCTTAAACTTCAGTTCCCAGAAAGTAGAGCCAGAGGCAGGGTGCTCATAAGCAATTTCTTTATTAGGAAGTATAAAACCACAGATTAAAAGTGAAGAAGTGTATTAGTCTACAGAGAGGGAAAGTGAATGTAGGAATGAATTGTTAAGTTGACGACTGCTAGGTGAGTAAGACTGCTCTTCTCCATGGGAAAATTTCCTGAAAAGCCTCATACATAGCATCTTAAAACTTCCCATCAGAGGGAGCATGGGAAAAAAGGGGATGCATTTACCTACCAGCTCAAAGTTTTGCCCTCAGGGTGCTAACTCTTCTGCATTTTGGGGTCGATACATGGGAGCTGAGCAGTATCCCATAGCAGTGTCAACAGAGAAGTCTAGGGTGGGAGTCAAGAGGCACACACCACAGGCATTGGTCAACTTGTCAGGTGTACCTGCAGTAAGGTTGTACCTGTAATAAGTTGGCCATAATCTACATGGAATTGTTTACCACAGCATTAGCTGAAACAAGAGACAGGTGGGGCCTAAAGGATATAAGGTGTTAATATGTCTTACATAAGCACATAAAACATAGTGTTATTATAAAATCTATGTGAACTTCTTGAGTTCTGCCTCAAACCTGCCTTTTCTTCTGCATTGTCTATAATGATTGGCATGGTGTTTTGCCTATTGCACCAGTAGAAAACTGGGTACCTTTTTTGAAGCAACCCTTTCCCCAGAATTTTTTTAAAGGGATACTAAAATTACTTTCTTAACTCAAGAGATGTCTGGAAAGGAAGAACAATATTTTAAAAAGCGAGTCAAATAGAAAACTAACAATAACCTCGAAGAATTAAATCTAAGCATATCAGTCAATACACTAAATATAACTGAAATAAATACTCCACTTAAAATGAAAAGATTGTCAAAAAAGGGGAAAATAGTCAACTGTATATTGTTGGATTTTTTATATTGAAGGTCCCTTTTTTTAATTTCTTTTTCATGCATGTCTTTGTTTTATTACTCATCTACCAATACACCAGATAAAGGGAATGCCAGTCACCCGGTTTTTACAATCACATGGTCACAAGATAAAAGCTATATAGTTATATAATATTTATCAAAGATCAAGGCTACTAGATTACAGTTCAACAATTTCAGGTGTTTCCTTCTAGCTGTTCTGATATGCTAAAAAGTAGAAAGAAATATCTGTATAATGAATCAGTAGTCATAATCATTTGTTTAATCCTAATTTCTCAGTTATATCTCCTCCCTCTCATTTGATCATTCTTTCAATCTTCAGTGATATCTGGGCAATGACCATTTTAGCCTCTTTGTGCTGGAAAGGGCTGTCAACCTTATGAAGTAGAGTACTGAAACTGGTTGATGCTCTTGGAGAGACTGGTATTTCTGTGTTTCAGGGCTTGTCTGGCATAGGAACAATCTGGAGGCTTTAAGTTTCTGAAAAAACAAACTTACTAAGTGAAACATTTATAGAGTCTTACATAGAGCTCAGGGTATTCTTTAAAGTTTTCTGGAATACTGTTGGTTGGGGCTTGGCATACTGTTGCAATTTGCAATATCTGGCTGAAGCTTGCATAAGTGTAACCTCCAGAATGACCTCTTGACTCTATTTGAAATCTCTTAGGCACTGAAACTTAATTTTGTTTCATTTGTATTTCCTCTTTGGAGAAGTTTCTGTTCATGTCTTTTTCCCATTTTTTAATTGGGTTTTGGTCTTTTTGTTGTTGAGTCTCCCCAGAATTTAATCCATTCCTGATGCTAGTCAATTTTTGCTACTACTTTTTACTCAAATCTTTCTACTTCTCTTAACCGCTTCCCCACGCCTCCCAAAAGGTCACATCATTATCATATCTCCCATCTAGGTAACTGTGATTGCCTTCAGACTTATTCCATTTCTCCATTCATTATCTACAGGAAAACTACAGCAGTCTTTCAAAAGGGCAATTTTGATCCTATACTCTTTGTTTAAACCTTCCATGATTCCCATTCCTAGGGAAAAGAAGGAATCCTTAGCATGATGTGATCCTGCTTACTCCAGTTTTATATCTTTTCCCTCTTCCCTTCCTAGAAGTCAAGTCAAACTGAGCATCTTTTTGTTCCCCAACAAAACAAACAAGAAAACAAACAACAAAAACACACACGTAAAAACACCATTTCACCATACATGCTTATTCCACTTGAAACATTGTTTCACATTTTTTTTTTGATCTCTTAATTCCACCTCATTTTTTTCTGTTTTACTTTTATTGCCACTCTTTCAAGGAAAATTTCTGAGCCCTCAGGATTCTGGCTGAACAAACTTCAGATGTACTGAATAATATCCTCCCACTGCCATTTTCAAAGAATCTTGCTTTATGCCTCGCCTTTGGACCTGGCTGCAAGGGCCTTGAAGGCAGGAAGCCTGTCTTGTTGATTGTTGTATCCGTACATCAGGCACAACGCCTAAGCTTTAGTATTTAATAAATATTTCTTGAATGGTTAAAAATTGGGGATATGTTCAAGTTTTCAAATGAGTGGTATCACCAAGCAGAGAGTGATCCTCCTTGTGTAGGAAGCAAACTGTGGAGAAGGAAAAGACAGGTTGAGCCAAAAAAGAAAGACTGTGATGAAGTCTAATTCCTACAACAAAGGAGTCATACAAAAAGTGAACCCTAGTGCTTATTTAAAGCAAAGGATTAAGTGTCAGAAATACTCCTCATGTCTTACTTTTCCTCATCACTCCACTAAAATAGAGAGTAGTGTGTTCGCTCTGGGCAGCAACTTGGATGATTCAATTTTCCTAGGGAAGGATGAAAAAGCAAGGGGAAAAGCTCATACATTACTCTGGAAGATGAGCTTCTAGAGCTGCTGGAGCCCTTTGTTGCTAGTAAAAATGTACCAGTGAAAGCTTAGGAGCTCTGTGTTGTCCTGCTGAGAACCAAACCACTCCGTTTAACTTGCCTTGCCAGGGGAGTGAATGCTGTTTGTGGCAGCTTCATTGGAGAAACAAACCATTTTAGCTTCCTTCCAGTGTTTCTAGGACTAAGAACTGCTGTCGCCAACCTCTCTCAAAGGAACACAAGACAGCAAGACCTTTCAACTGGGCATGTGCCATTGTTATTGTGTTATCTAGTGCCAATAAAGGGATTTATCTTAGCTGTCAGTTTCAAATGGATATTCCCTTTCTTCCTTGAAAGTGTCTTATGGCTCATGTGTGAGCTCCCTGATGGCACAGGCATTTAAAATACATTTGCCAGTTTTTGTTAAAGAGATATATTTGCCTTGAAATTCTAAATAGAAAAAGTGAGATTGGCTAATCCTTGAAGAGTGATATTACAGTGTAAAATGAGTCACTTTTTCTGGTTTGCTGAAACTGGTTTGTTGACTGAGACAGGCAAACCGTTCAGCTTAGACTTGTCTTTGCGAAGAGTTCTAAGACCCACTTCTTCATTCTTCCCTCCCACCCAAACCACCAAAAACTGAATTAGTTACCATGTTCTTGTCCTCCTATTGTTCTCTATGCTTAGACTTCTTGTTATTGTTTTCTTCCTTCCTAGACTCTGAGTTCTTTCAGGCATGGACCTATATCTTATTCCCCATTGCATCCCATGACCCTGAGTGGTCTTTGCTAGGGATGGAGTGCCCAGGAGGAGCTCAGTAAATATTTCTTGAGAAAATATGCAAGTAAGTCTCACATGCATTGAGCTCTGATCACTTCTGCAAATGCATTTAGTAATAATTATCAAATTTTGTTTCTTCCACAGCCTGCCATAGAGGTTGTTCTCTGTAGTTCTTCCAAGTACTTCCTAACTGGGTACCTGATGCAAATCTTCATTCCTTCAGCTTCTGGCTTTGCTCCATGGGGTCTCTGTCCAAATATATATTCCATTATGGGATGTAATACTTTAAGTTCCCACTCTGCAAAATTTTTAAGAGCAGAATCTTTCTGTTTCTCTAACTATAGTGAAAAGTAGCATTCCAAAAGTCCTGCTTGCTCAAACAATTTATTTTTTAACAACTGCCTCCTCTCCTAATACATATACCAACAAACAAGAATTATTGTTAAGAAAGTAATCTTGCAAGCTATTTTGTGGGTATATACAATTTAAATGTAAATATGTTCTAGACACTCTCTGACCGTGTTTTATTGATAAAGAAGAAGATGGCATTGGACAATGTGGTTACAGAAGGCTATCACTCAAAAGAAAAGTAGAAGGATTCCATGTTTAGAAGACGGACAAAATGAAGCAAAATTTTAAACAGGTTTGTGCTGCGCTTGTGTCTCTCTCAAGATCTTTGCTACTGGGCAAAGCTTCCTCAGAGATAAATAATATTTTCAGAGGTACCCAATAAACTTGTTGCTGTTTTGCTTTGAAAGAATAATAAAACAGCAATTGATATATAACCCTAGAGTATTCCAAAAGTTTGTAGGTGACTCAGGTGTTTGAAATGTAAAATGTGTTTTGCCTAATGGAACAGTTATCTGTCTTGGTTATGTTCTTAGGCTAACTCAACAGAAATGTATTTATCCCCCTAACTGCCAGAAGTGCAGCACTGTTTACACAGCACCATAGAACCTCACCACGAGATAAACATGTTATGCTTTCAATGAAGAGAGGTGTCTCTCATTTCTCCAGCTTCTCCTTCCCTCACTCACAGGCAGGGCAAACAGTTATTGGGTCCAGGTGTTTGGTACCATGGGGCAGGGAGTCTTGGAGGGTAGGAACTAGAATGATGAAAGACCAGAGTGGAAATACTGAACAATGAAGAGTGGACTTCAGGACTGGGATGGTAGACAAGGAGCAATGACGACCTGTTTTAGTCAGGGTTCTCTAGGGAAACAGAACCAACAGGTATTCTAAAATTATCTCACACAACTCTGGAGATACATGAGTCCAAATTCTATAAGGCAGGCTGAAAGGTGGCAACTCCAATGAAGATTTTCGATGACTTCCCCAGGACAGGCTGGCTGGCTGAAATAAAGATGGAAATTATCTCTTCTGACCACTGAAGTAGTCACTTCTCCCTTTACAGCTTCCAGCCTCTCACTAGGGAAGACAGTCTCCTTAGCTGACTGTAGATGCAATCAGTCATAGATGCAGTCAACTTACTGATGATTTAAGTCCAGGAAATGTAGCAGCCAGGCCAGTGCTTGCTTGACCAGAAAACTTGGCACCATCACCTGGCCAAGTTGTCACGTGAACCTACCATCAAAGGACTCTAATCTTTCCCTGAATCCTTCCCACTCTGCCAGGCCAGGTGATAGTTATTGTCAATTCCTTTCTCCTTAAGACCCCAAGGAATGTCCACCTTCATATTTCTGTTGTCTTTTGAAGTGTCTCTCACTGACAGTCTAGATTTGCCCCAAAGTAGAAATAAACTGAGGTAACGTATCTCTCTCTCTCTCTCTTTTTTGCCACTATTCTTTTCCACAGACTACTTCCACACAAAGTTTAAGTAAACTTCCATTGCATTTTATGTTATCCTAGATATATTTCTCATCAGATAGGTGAAGAGAGGAAGTGGAGAGAAGGGGTTTGATAAAAATATGTGAAAGGCTATGAAGATAAATATTCAAAATAATTTGAATGTGCTGAGGAGCAAGAATGGTGTTTGTGAGAGGCATGAGGCCTCACATAGGGTTGAAAGACAATAATGAAAATTTAATGGGGATGCGGTTTTTCTCCTTTTCTTATTCTTTCTTATCATTACCAGCCAGCCAGCCCCATGATCATGAGCTTTTCCTATAAATCTACGGGGAGGTGAGACTAAAAGTTCCATGAGACAGTACATTGGAAAAGAGGAAGCAGACCATTCCAGGCACTGTCTTGCAGAAAGAGTAAGAAGAAATAATGGAAAGAAGAGAATGGGGGAAAGAAGGGCATTTTCCAGAAGCCACCAGTTGTTCTTGGTTGATTATCTCTGTTATGGACAGTTAAGTCACCTGTGTCAGGGACTGCCTGAATACATCCTAAAGGCAGCAATGAGCTACTTCATTAAGTGCAATACAATGTTCTGGGACTAATGTTTCAAAATAGAAAAGTAGCCACTAGTCTTATTCTCTTAAGCTGCATGTGCCAATAAATGTTTCCTTAAAGGAGTGAACATAATTTCTGGAAAATTAACACAAGTCAAATGAATAAATTAGCAGCCAGGTTGAAAACAAATATTACTCATCTTTTAAGCAATACACTTGCTAAAAAAGACAAAATAATTTATATTTATTTCCATAAATGCGAGTTATTTGGCTTAAGGCAAGCTTTTTACTTTATTCTGAATTTTTCCCCTATACAGGGACAATGAATGTATAAAAATTTGAGAGGTCAATCTATCTAAGATGATTCAGAAATATCCATAATTTTCTCAATTAAAATAATTTTATTACAGATAAAATATAGCCCTTATATTTATACCTTGTTGAAAGTTATTTACCATACTTGAAAAAAAACAGAGAAGTCATAAAAGAGTTTATGTTTAGAGCCAATTTAAATGATAAATGTTCTTTCAAGCTTGATGTTTCCAGTAATAACTCCAAGTCATTTTTATAATCAATTATTTGTCATTTTGAGGAAATACATCTCTTCCCTAAATTACCATATTTCACATGAAAATAAGTTTTATATAGGAAGAATCCCTTTTGCAAATATTTAGTTCTGATTCTCATGACTTTTATACTTCGGGATCTTAACGGTTTTGATGTATTATAATATAGTTAAAATAATCTCATTAGAATTTTGACAACCCTTAAAACTGCTGGGTTGGCCAACAGTCATTGGTTGCTAAATTACAAGAAGAAATGTTTTTATTATGCAATTTGTAAATAAAAAAATTCCCCTTCCTCCAATAAGGTTAAAATAAAATACACAAGAGCAGACATATGGCATAGTTTGCTGTTAATAGACTTTAAGCAATATCTTGACAATAACTCTAATTAAAGTTGCCATTGCTTTGACCTGATAAGACAGAGAACAATAGTACTGCTACTCCTTGTCTACCTTAGGATGGTAAGTGGCCAATGATATATAATATTTTTTGACAGCCACATTAATTACAACCTAGCTGAATGCATTTCTTTATAGTGGAAATTTTTTTAAAACAAAAGAATAGGAAATTGTAGTGAAAGCTGTCAGAATATTTCTGAATATTGCTAATAGCCATATCTAATAGGTAAAAGAAAATGTTAACTTTCTTGAGATATTTCTCCCATTTCTATAATGTGCTCAACATATTTTCCACAGTTCCACAGGTGCATTTGTATAAGAACATCTGAATTACCTAAGTAAGTCAAAACAATGGTCAGTCTTTCCCCAAAGTAACAGTTCAGTTTGTTTGCTTCTTCTTGATATGGCAATGTAAAAAACAAATGCCATAATTCTATATGTTAATGAGTTTAGAATTCTGACATTCTGGCTTCATCATGATAAGGCCACTTTGGACTTCTCAATATATTTTGTTCACTGAAACATTAGTAGCTTCATGGGTGGAGAGTACACAGTGCAATTACCATTGTAATAACAAACACTTCCATGACTTTGTTATGTCTTTTGATGAAGAATTTTGGGAATTATCCCCCTCCCATGCCAACACACACATTAGCTCCATAAATCATGTTTAAGAATAGGATCGTTTAGCATATGGGACTTTTATTTTTAAGCTACTGAGTATTGTCCAGATGCATTACATATATGGTTTCCTTGATCATGGTTTTTCTTTCTTATCAATGTTTTCTTACTTGTAGGCAATTTTAATGAAACTGTTGCAGCATCTAGATATAATACCTTAGTGAAATTCAAGCCTCACACCCAAAATGAGAGTTAGTAATCATTCTGTTTTTCACTTAATAAAGTCATGTCTATAGTTATAGGGAGTTTGAAGAAAACATTGGTAGTCTTTCAGTATATCTCTAATTATTTTTTCCATTAATCATAAGAATAAAGGGTGAATTGGAGTATATATTTTTTCATCTGGGTTCTCCATGGGCCAAATCTGGGAGTGGCATATATTTCCTTCACTTATATCACATTGGACAGGATTTAGTCACAGGGCCACACCTATGAAGGAGGCTAGGAAAAGCATTCTTGCTGTTTTCCAGGAAAAAAAAGGAAACATGTTTTGGAAAGTACATGTAGCAGAATTAGGAGAAATATGATGAATTTTATTTTGAATGTTTTTGAGAATGAGTGGTCTATAGTAGTATACCAAGAAGAAGCAAGAAGTTGGAGATATGCTGCTGGAAGTATGAGGACATAAATCACAACCAAATAGTAGAACAGTAGACTCTTCTTTGTCATTGTTCATTTCTTAAAATTATATTGGGTGTTTGAAATATTGTCTGACTTCTAAAGAGTATAAAGAAATATGAAATAATTGGAAACAAAGCTAACAATTTCTGTAAAGGCCAGAAACATGTTTATTCTTTCAGATGCTCTTGCATTTAATAAAATTTCCAGCTTTACTGAATATTAATTTTAAGTTATAGAGAGTAAAACCAATCTTCCACATGGTTGTTTCATGGTTCATATTCTCACAAGATAAACAATATAATACATTCTGTGTTTGGTCTATCCTAAGTAATAATATGCTGCTTGAAGTTGGTTTTTCTGTGACTAATTATAGCTACAGCTTGACAAGTTATATAGTCACCAAGTCAATTTAGTTAAGCATTCCCAGTCTACTCAGCAGAAATGGAACAAAACACCTATAGCATGGTGCATTGCTTCAAGCCAGAAATATACAAAAGGTGTGAATTTTTGTATTAATGTTTTGTATTTTGAATAGTTGGGAAAAAGCTTCAATTCTGTATTTCTAAGAAATGTACAGGTTGGTGGGTAAGGTAGTAAATCTTGAAGCAAAATCCTCCATTTCCTGAACTTCCTTACCGAATGTTTCTTTTTTTCTGCTGGGACTGGATCTCCCTCGGGGTGCTCTTGAGTAGTGACATGCGTCTCTCCCACTTCCTCCTACAGCCATTTTAGTTTATTTTTCCACCCTCCTCTCTCTCCGTGCCATCTGACTATATGCACAATTATATATCTTTCCTCCTACATATCTGGATTCCTTGAAAATTTTAGTTCCTGGAAAACTGATATGTCCTCCAACACTACTTCTGCCAAAATGCTTCAAGATTTTAATGTTCTGTGGACTTGATCCTTCTCGTATACTGGAAGTTCCCTGACTTCCTCTAGTTTAGTGATCCACAGGCTACCTTAGCACACCTTCCATGTCCATATTCCAAACATTGTCATCAACAGAAACTTCTCCTTTCACAGTCTAAGTTTCAATCATAGCATTCTTTGACTTCTATGGTTGTAGTTTGGGTTATACAAGTAAAGACTCTGAGGTGAATATTCATGTGCAGGAAATTTAATAAGGAGTGCTCTTGAGTTCAATAATTGTAGAAGGGTAGTTAAGGAGACAAAACTACAGAGAAAACAGGTGGGCTGTGAAACAGTCTCATGAGATGACCCAGATGATTCTGCAGGTGATTCTGAAGATGGGATGTCCCTTCAGAGTTGTGCAAAATTTGGTGGAGAGTCATTGGATGTGGGCTTCCCTAGGTGGGGGCATAACCTTGGTCATGGTGTCTCTCTATTGTTGAGGATAATTATGTCTGAAATGCCTGAAAACTGTGAAGATTGTTTGCCAGCCATACTCTTAGAAGCTAGGGTAATAACACATCTACTCTGGTAGAGGATATGGGTGGTACATCAGAGCATCCACAACAATCTTCACTTATGTCACTTATATCAACTCATTTGTATAAGTTCTGGGAGCAGTTTCTTCTCCAGGATTCTCATGGGTTTCACTTTGGGGGGGAACCTTAGAGAGGAAGATTAATAGGATTAACTACTGTTCTCTCCACTGCTCCTGGTCTCAGACTCAAAACTGATACTCATTGTTTTTACCATCCATTTTAGATTTCCTTCACCCTCAGCTAGCAACTCTGGTGGTGCTAGTAGCTTATCTTGATCATATCCTCATCCCTGAGGATTCTGAGTCCTTGATCACCATGCCATTCTCAGGTAGTGCTGCTGCAAGTATCAGTTTTCCATCAAAATTGGAAAAAAGAATCTGAAGAAATGTCAAATGGAATACACATCTGGAAAACATACTCCCTGGCACCCACATTGCATAACAGCAGTCTACCTTCTCAGGACACTTGATGTCATTTACTCTAAAATAGTCACTCCACTTCTTGCCTGCTGGTTCCTTGACTCAAGGAGTCCAAAATACCCAGGTAGCAGCTGCAGTTTATAGTTCAAAGGAACTCTTAGTTTATCCACTAATAGAGGTGTTCTCCTTTTGGGAAACACAACCAACATTTAAACATACAAAACACAGATTTGCAGGGACATGAAGTTGCCCCAAATGGAATACTTAGAATGACGTTAATCAGAACCATCCCTCCTTCCTCTCCTTGTTTTCCAGACCTATATAGTCTACCTATGGGGACAAAGGACTATATCAAAATCTTTTAAACTTTATATAGTACCTTGAAGAGTGGCACCCTGTTCTTGTAAAATATCACCCATAGGCTTATGATTCAGCTGTTTCTTCAATAGGACACTCAATGTTCTATCAAGTCAAAAGTGTCTGGGTGATCCACAGGTCATCAGCCCACTCCCAAGCCACTTTTGCTGTAAAGTGGATCCCTTTGTCTGCCATTATAGTTTATAGAATTCCACACTGATGGGTTAAGTACTTTACAAGTTATCCAATAGTGGTACTGGCTCAGACCCCACTGCCAAGAAAGGCAAACCTACATCCACAATATGTGTCTGTTCTTGTTAAAATAATTTACTGGTCCTTCTAGGGTAGAGGACATTTCATGTAGCTAACATGCCATAATATGCCTGGTTGGTCCCCTTAAGGATGGTGACATAATGGAGACTCAGCATCATAAGTTTTCATTGCTTACAAGTTGTCCTTTTGGTATGGTGCTACCATCTTGGTGGGAGTTCATACCCTCTTCCTTCACTACCATGGCTACTGATGTACTTGTTGTGCCTGTACTGGCATGTCTGATGACAGATTTTGGCTAATAGAAACAGAAAATTGTTTTATCTAATGGACTGCTGCTCTTTGATAGGCATTAGCATGAGATACAAAAACCTTCAGACTGTGTCCTCTCCCATAAGTCCATCTACAGGCCTCTACCACAGACCTGCTTGTCTGTGATCTTCTACTCTTTGCCGTTGTATATCCATGATGGCCTGCCAAGCCATTTGCCACTGTTCTTGAGTTTGATTATTTTCTAAACTGACTATTTTTATTTCATGTAACATATACAACCATATGAACTACCCAAAGCTCTGCACTACTATTAGGATTTTCTCTGGACATTTTGGAGTGGTCCACATAGGAGGTCTGTATCTCTTCAGCTCACACCACAAAAAACTGATGCATCATGAGATAAGTTCAAACTTTATCTGTCTCATCAACTGACCATTAGGGATCCCCAACGTGATGATAGGTGTGAGATGAGGGAGAGGGAGTTGGGTAACATTGATGGAAGTAATGGGAATCTGGGTGTTTTATTTCCTAGGCTGCTCAAGAAAATACCATACAGTGGATTGGCTTAAACAATGGGAATTTATTTGTTCATGATTTTCAGGCTGACAAAATTTCCAAATCAAGGCAGAGCTTTCTTCCTGAAGACTGGTGTTCTGGGGCTGGCTGCTGGTAATTCTTCTTCCTCTGTCATATGGAAAGGCACATGGGAGTGTTTCCTGGTATCTTTCTTCTCTTCCAGGTTCCACTTCAGCTTCCTGCTTCCTGTGGCTTTGACTTACTCTGTCTGATTTTTTTCCTGCTAATAAAGTACTCCAGTAATAAGATTAAGACCCATCGTGACTGAGGTGGGTCACAGCTTAAATGAAATATTCTCATCATAAGGTCCTACTTACAATTAGTTCACACCCACAGGAATTGATTATATTTAAGAACATGTTTTTCTAGGGTACATACAGATTCAAACTACCACACTGGTTATACTTTTGCTCATTCTCAGTAGTATGTCTTCCTTCTTACAATGGACTGCATCATCTCCCTGTGTTGATAATTTTATTACATGAGTTCTTCCAGGTTGCATGTCCTAGGGAGCAGACCTGTTTGTATCATAGCCTAAATCTGCTAGAAACCCTTGCTATGGGCTCTACTAAAAATTGCATCCCTTTTATCACCCATCATAAAAGGCAGATGAGTATTCTCAGTATTCCAAAAAATATATATGCCAACCGAACCTGAAGTAGCCTACCAGGCATAGTGCTTCTTTTGTTATCACGATTCCTTCATTACATGAAGAGGTAATGCACAAATAATTTCTCCTTTACTTTGCAGAGGATGATATGCATGATCCAGAATCACTGAACCCATAAAACTATTATACATGTAGCAGACCTTTGAATCTTCATAGGGTTTATCTTCTATTCTCTAATGTGCATTTGTCTTGGCTGGCCCCACAATTTCATAGCCATTTGCATAAGAACTTCTGGCTCATCCAATCTGATATGCATGATGTTGTCACTATAATGGAACAATGTGATTTTATGCTGGATGTCCAGGTGATCCAGATTTCTTCAGACTATATTATGAATATGTCTATTCCAATTATACATCTCAATTATATATGGGAAATTACCATGCTGAGAAAGACATGTGTATTTTAGAGCATAGATGGATTACAGACCCAGCGGCCCCACCAACTGCATAGTTAAATGGTGTATCCTCTGGGCCTGCCTCACTTAGTGTAAGCTGTTGCATTTTCCATGGTTCCAGTAGAGTGTTCATGCCATGTCCTGAGGTCTTTGCCAGGGTGCATAATCCCATAACCTGGGAAGTACATCCACATTGATAAAATCTCCCTTATCCAACCCTGTTTCAGTCCCGTGTATACTAAGTTCTGTAGTTCCTTTGGGGTACAGTCTCTTTCCTCCCTTATCATGCTTTGGGCAGATTATGTTGAGACTTAACTCTAGTTACTTCTCTAGTGGCCAGGAGGGAAGTATGCTGTATATCCTGAGGAGATGTAATGCTGTCTTGAGGGAGATGGTGTACCTTGTCTTCAAGGAAAGGAGAATGCTAGGCTAGTCCTCAATAGGGAGGAACAGGCCACTTCTTCAGGCTCAGAGAGTTTAGGAGATCTGGGGATTCACTATTTGGTGGGGAAGCATTAGCCAAGATGTTCCCACCCTATGCATCAGGATTTCATTCTTTTCCAAGATGGATCCTGACCTTTCTTTTTTCTATAGTTCAACCTCCTTGGGAACTTGTATATTCTTACAATTAAGTCTTGGGCTTTGTCCTAAGCTTTCTTTGCTTTCCTACTGTAAGAGATGAGACCCTTTGTATGCTAGTAAGGAGGCCTTGTGGCTTTCACTCCTAGCTTTTAGTTGTGGTACTCTTAGCTTTTCCTTATATTTTCTTCAGATCATCAAGCAAACTCAGCAGTAGCCACCCAATATTATTGTCTTTATAGTTATTCTATCTCTCATTTTTCTCAAATGCCTGATACCTGGCACTAGCTGATGCGCTACCACCAATATGTCATCTCAGTTCACCACAGGTGAAAGGTTTAACAACTGAAGTGTCAACTTTTAACAAGGTCCCTCTGTGATCCATCTATCACAAATGATGGCTCCCCTGTTACCAGCTGGGTGGCAGGTCCTCCAGCTCTTAAATTTCATCCAGCATCTGCTTTCTTGGGCCAGGTATAGCATGTTGTATTCCCCAGGAATCAGACTCTGAGATGCTGGTTAGCATGCAGGAGGTATATTTGCAAGTGCTCTTAAGAAAAACGAAACAAAGCAAAGCAAAGCAAAACCAAACCAAACCAAACACCTGTATTAGGGAAGGGATATAAACAGGATTGAGCAGAAAGAGAACTAAAGATATGATTAGTCTGAAGGGAAGGTTCATTTGACCCTACAAGGAAGTCTGAAAATTGGATGACCCTTTACAAGTTGGCCTAAGAGATCCAGGCCTTTATACCTGCATATCAGTAAATCTTTTGAGGCTGGCTAAACTCTCCCCAAAGGAACATCCTGGGAGAAAGCCATTTTGAAACTAGAACTTGGAGCAGACATAGGCCATGTGCCTTCCCGGCTAACAGAGGTTTTCCGGACACTATTGGCCGTCCTCCAGTGAAGGTACCCAATTGTTGATACATTACCTTGGACACTTGATGGCCTTAAGACTTTAACTTTGTAACCAGATAAACCCCCTTTATAAAAGCCAATCCATTTCTCGTGTTTTGCATTCCAGCAGCATTAGCAAACTAGAACAATCAGTAACTGGATTTAGGGCCCACCCTTTTCTGGTATGACCTCAGTGTTACTTAATTACATCTGCAAAGATCCTACTTCCAAATATTGTTATATTGCAGAGTATGGGGAAATTGGGGTGGATGCAAGAGGATAGGGGTGAGGACTTGAACATATCTTTTTGGGAAAAACAATTCAACCCACAATAGCCCACTAGTACATAAGCACTATGAAAGCAGGGAACTTATCTCTTATATTTACTGATATATATTTTGGTTCCTAAAAGAATACTTGGGAAAAAGTAGCTATTCAACATATTAGTTGAACAGATAATTGAAAAATTAATGAATGAAAACTTTTATCATGTGTGATTTACAACCTTGTCATGCCCTTGAACATAAGCCAATAAGGGCACTTTTCTGGCTTGCTTTATGGAGATTTATTAAACTTATGTTTTTAGAGTAAACAATGTTGTTACTCTTATCTTAGAAAATGATAAAATTCTTTGCCCCTCATATTCTGTGTGACTGTATTTCTGTTTGAATTGTTGTATGAATTTATTTCTCTAGCTAAACATTTAGAGTTGATTTGGACATGTTAATGTATTCAAGAAGGCTTGTTTATATTTTCAGTGAAATAAAGGGGTGGGGGTTGGAGACCAGTGTGCTGGGCAAACACAAAAGCAGCACAGAGGACACAGATAGCATATAATGGTTTTTCATACTTTTTTTTTTCTGGGGCAATAGGAGAAGCTTTACCAAAAATCAATATTTGGAATCTCTCTTAATCATTATATTTGTATGACTGATAACCTGAAAATGCACAGAAAAATAAGTCTCTCAGATATAATCATGAGAACAAAGGAGATTTCTTTTGCCGCTATTAATCCATGATAAAATTTAGCAGTATGACAGATCAGTAGTTAGAATAAGTGCCCTGTCAAGGCTTAATACACTGTCCAACTAATATACAAACATGTCTCGAGTAAAGCAATCAAAATTTTTAAATATGCTTCTCCTTGACTTCTCGATGTCTATCAATCAGAAGTCATTGTATTAGGATATATAAGATATATAAGATATAGGCAATGCCATTTTGTATCTTTACTTTTTTTTTTACTCCTGGAAAAATGAAATGATTGTTTCATGAATGTCTTCCTAGTTTATTTTCCATCTTTCTAAAAAATATGTTGTAAGTATTGGATAAAACCTAGAAGAATGCTGAAATAGAAATTGAACAAGTCCTAGAAAATTGCCCAAAGTTCTGGCTCTTAGCAAGCAATTGAGACAAATAAGGGAAAAACAAATTACTTTGAGTAGTCATATTATCTCATTGCCTTGCAGTTTGATCTTCAATGACTATTCTTTATCAAGAAGAAATGGGGAAAATGTATGAGGCTGATGATCGAGCACTACATCATAATAGTATGAAATAATTTGGATGAAAGCACTAATGACCAAGTTGGCAAAGCAACTCAAGATATGGAACAAGTCTGAAATTACTTTTCATATCAGTTTCTTTTGTTTCTTGTTTCTGACTTTGATTTGTCAAATGAACTGCATTGGCTTTTTTTCTAATGATCATACACTCAGCAAAGTCCATTCTTTTATCCATGCAACCATTAATTCACATAAAGCATTTACTGAAAATCTAGTGTATGTAAAGTTTGAGCTTGGAACCATACATTCAAAAGTCAAAGTGTGGTTTCTAACTCTGATCTCTCTGATATTATGTTGGAGAGACTGACAAGTGAACAGAAAATTATACCAAAGCCTAAAGGATCAATCATGATACTATGATTTATTATTTTCCTTGTGTCATGAATGATCACACTAATATGAAACATCAGCTAGCACTTGAATTATTTTCTGTATTGCAAAATAATACACCTATCTCTTATGCATCTGTATTATTAGATACCTAAGGCTATCATAACAGATTACCAAAAAATGGGTGGCTTAAATCAACAGAAATTTATTCTTTTGCAATTATGAAAAATAGCAGGATGAAATCAAATTGTCTGCCAGGCAATGCTGCCTGCGAAGACTTTAGGGCAGAATCTATTCCTTGCCTCTTCCTAGTTTCCAGTGTTTGCTCTCAGTCCTTTGTGATCCTTAATTTGTGACGTAACTCCATTCTCCACCTCTGTCTTCACATGGCTATCTTCCCTTTTGTGTCTGTGTCTCTCAATTTCCCTCTTCTTTTAATGACACCAGTCATTCGTACAGGGACTACTCTTTCCAGCATGACCTCATCTTAACTTGATTGTATTTACCAAGACCCTAGTCCAATTAATGTCACTTTCCCACATGCTGGAGGTTAGGGCATGAACATATCTTTTGGGGGGACACAATTCAACCCATAACAATATTTAAAACTGAAAAAAATCTTCATTCTTTGCTATCATATGTCAATTCACTGAGTAGCTATTAATTTGTTTCCAGAAGAGTTAACAATTCAGTATTTCTTGTATTTCAAGCAGGAAAACAACTTCTTTATATATGTAGTAAAGAACGTTTTCCTTTTTGTAATTTGACAAAAACATAAAGTAGAAAACTGTTAGGAAGTATACTCGGTTATTTTAAGAGTAGAGTTATTATATGTAGCAATATGTTGAACTTAAAAAAAGCCTATGGTTTTAAGTTTTTTAATCCTACTATATGTATTTTGAAGAGCAATTTGGTGAAATTCTTTGGGAATTTGATTTTCTTATTTGAAAATGAGGATAGCACTACCTCCACAGATGTTCTGGACTCCTCAAATAAGACAATAAATTTTCAAACCTTTGGAAATTGGAAAAGGTAAAATATTGCCCTTGAATTCAGGAGAGCTTCATTTGTGTCGCGGCTGGCTCATCTTGAGTAAGTCACTCAACCTCTGAGGGCCTATAAAATGGAGGAGTTGGTCTGTGATTACTAAGGTCACTTTTAGAGATTATCAGCCTATGAATCTAGGTTAAAATCACTATAAAGTACAAGTTATTGTGATAATATAGAACATCTGCATTGTCAGCAAATGGTTTATTTTACAAGTATGTATTTTGTAATGTAGTGTTCTTCTGCAAAACATAATGAATTGATCTGTCATGGGCTTGTTAAGTAATTGTTTTCCATTTTTGCTTGTACGGTGCCTCAGAAATACCAATCACTGATAACTCAAACCACCATGTCTGCATGTTCAATAAGCTTATTAGTGATTTCTCTTAGCAATCACAAACTTGCTTTTGACCCTCATATAATAGTAATCTGTGAGTTTTGAAAATATATAGGATATTCCGAAGAACAGAACAGAATGAAGTTTGGTTTTCTTTCTTGAAAGTCTAGTCTCCAGAAGGCAGTACTTCCAGGAATGGTCACACGCTGTCAGCTCATTTGTGTTGCCAGTGCCACCACCTCATTCCCAGAAGAGCATCTGTGAATTTTTGGCGAGGATGCTATACTTCTGGGAATGATGCCCAGAACATGCAAGCTTCCATGTCATTTTAGAAAGTCAGAGAGGGGACAATAAAATCTTCATTTGTTGCAGTCTTTTAAGTGCAGTTATCAGTCCTGGGCTAACAGCTGCAACATTCATAAATTCTTATTTGTGGACATTTTAAAAAAGTTTTTTCTGCAATATGAGTGTGGGATTTTCTGTCCTTCATCTTCCTGCTGGCCTCCATCCTGCCCTCTTTTCAAGCTCTAAGGGTACAACATAAACATTAACAATCATCAAAGGTACAAATGATGTACTAACTGATGTGTATTAATAAAATGAAATTATTACAGTCCCTCAGTGAGAACAGCACCTAAAATCATTAGAAGAATTCTACAGTAACCTGTACAGTTTATGAAATCTTAAGGCTCACAGAATATGCAATCATTATTCTCAAACTTGTGTATTTATTTTAATGGACATAAGAAAACTATAAAAACACATCAAGCTTATGATTCCATACATGTTTTGCTGCTTTAATACGTAGTTAAAATAAGTAGTGATATGGCAATCCTCCTTATGATGACCTTGTGATTTACAGATGGGGAGCTCAGAAAGCCCATGAAAGGGTTACACCTTCAAAACAGAACATTTTTTGCCACAATGGTTTGTATGTATGGATAGTAAGATGATATAAATTGGAGGGATAGGTTTTCATAGACTGAGCTTACATACACGTTATCTCTTTCTTTCCAACATAGTGTTGAAACTCCACTTCAGGAACTTAATATTAAGATTCCCAAAGATATATAAACAAAATAAATATGAGTTGTAAATGATTCTGTGCTCTGTTTTGTTATTATTTTTATTTTTTTTGTGTGTGTGGTAATTTGTTCTCTATTGAATCTATTTTGGATCAGTGTTTAAAAAAAGAATGTTAATGGATAAAGTAAAGCTTATTTAAATATTATAAATGAATTCAAAAAATTAATAAGACTAAAGTGCTCAAAATGTCAGGCACAGGGCATACATCATTAAATTGTGGCTACTAATACTACTACTCACACAATTAATAACCTTCATTTCCTGTTAGTGTTGTAACAGTAAAATCTGCAAAGCAAATGTACAGATATCTAAAGTATTGTGAATACATGTTTAAATTTTATTTAAATTTTCATGAAACTAAACAAGAACAAACTGATTCCTGAGGTATGTAGATGCTCCCAAGTTCTGATATTACACCAACTGACCTCAAGCACAACTGTGAATCTTCCAAAGAATAAAACAAAATGGAAAAATGCACAAACATTCGAGAAACTTTTTAGCACTATAATTGTATAAAAATGCTAAAACTTTTGAATACTCATTTATAATGCTGCATTAGGTTGCAGACTTACATTTTCTGGAGTAATTTGCAAAAAAACTTATCAAATATGTTGCCAAAGCAAAGATTTAAATAATAATCAGGGACAATATAAGCAAAGGAACTGGTAATATACTTTCGTCAAATAAAGTGGTTCATTGTAAAATTACAGATATAATTAAAAACTTAAGGCAGCCAATATCATCATGATGAAATAGAATCTATTCTGCTCACTTGAAGTGGATTAATCCTCTGATTTTGTGATCTCAGTTGGTATTTGGTGTTTTTTATATATGAGCTAAACACTGAGACCTTGGAGACCTTTTGTTCTGCCAGTCTTTGCCAACAAGTACAACCAGAGTACAGATTTTAAAACTTGCTAATAAGTTCATGACATAGTCTGGAAGTGATTTATTGGCATAAGCACAAAGGGCACTAAAGTCACAGTTGGTGTGATATAAGGCCTTGTTCCACAAAGTCAAACTCTGTCACAGGAAGTAATGCCCCATATCCTAACACCCACTATCCCCACCACCCCAGACTTAAGAGCCATAAGTAAAGCTGCAAAAATATATCAATTTTAATAAAGGGAGGTCACTGAACTCTTAAAATGTTTTCTGATATTTGTCTAGAAATTGGAAATTGCAATGAATAAAGATTGTTTCAAACTGAAATTTGTTTGCTTGTATGTTGAAAAGCTGCCCCCTCTTTTTATTTGAAATAAGAGAACTGTTTTTTTGTTTTTTAGCTAAACTTTTAATAAGTGAAGTTGTATGCATCATTAGTGATTGCTTTTGAATATTAAATATTTTTCATATCTATAGAATAATGTATAGTCTTTATTTATCCTTATAAGAGCTCGTTATATCAGTACCCTATATGCAAGATAGAATGAGTCTATTAATGGCAAAATTGGAGTGTCAAGTATCAAGACTTGATCATGGTATGTTGGATTATTTTATATGGCAGAATGACAGTTATAGACTCATCTGAAGTACTTATTGAAAAGTGTTTTTAACATTATAATGTGTTGAAGTATAATAAAATTAAAAGTTCTAAATATGTAATTTCTCAAACTAGACATCATTTGTGTATGGATAAGTAATCCTTTATTTGCTGTCATGCAAACGTTACCATAGTAATTGACATATTCAGACGAATAACAGGATTTGAAGAATATAACAGGTGGACTCATAGAAATTCATATAACAGTTTGTTATTCAAAGCTGCTTATCTGATTTTTGTTAATAATAAATTTGTAATATCCGAAGCTATCAGAAAAAGCAACTCAATAGTCTCTGTTATTTATCAATATGCGTGTGCTTGAGTTGATGTCCTCAGAATTGGTTAATATAAAAAGTGATGACACTGTCCCATCCATCAAATTAAGAATCATTGTAATACTTAACTCAGCAACAAGGACTCAAAACAGGATTACTAGCCAATAATAAGCAATTTCATTCATTTCTTAAAAAAATAGTTTTTAAGCACATATTTGGAAAGTTGATTATATTAATTATTTTTGTTGATTATTTTAATTTTTAGCAATTAACAATCCTTTGGTATAATTGCATTAATCATTCAAAAATTAATTGGCCATAGATTTGAGGGTCTTTTTCTGAACTCTTAATTTGATTCAATTGGTCAATGTATCTATCCTTATTCCAGTAACATGCTACTACAGTATGTAGCTTTATAAGATGACTTCAAGACAGGAAGTATGAGTCCTCAACTTTGTTCTTCTCTTTCAAGGCGATTTTGGCTGTTGGGGCCCTCTTATTCTTCCAAATAAATTCAATAATTGACTTTTCCCATTTCTTCAAAGTAGGCTGTTGGAATTTCGATTGTGATTGCAATGAATCTGTACATCATTTTGGGTAGAATTGACCTCCTGATGACATTTAGTCTTCAAATCCGTGAACATGGAAAGTGTTTGCATTGATTTAGGTCTTTGATTTCTTTTAGCAATGTTTTGTAGCTTTCTGTGCACAAGTGTTTAAATCCTTTCCTATGAGTCTTTTCATTGCTATTGTAAATGGAATTTTTTCTTGATTTCCTCCTCAGATTGCTCATTATTAGTGTATAGAAACACTGATGTTTTTGTGTGTGTGTGTTGATCTTCTACCTGCTAATTTGCCAAACTTGTTTACTAACTCTAGTAGCTTTGCTGTAGATTTTCTGGGAATTTCTATATATAGGAACATGTCATCTGCAAGTAGTGAAAGTTTTACTTCTTCCTTTTCAGTTTGGATGCCTTTTATTTCTTTTTCTTTCCTAACTGCTCTGGTTAGAATTTGCAGTACAAGGTTGAATAACAGAGGAGACAGTGGGCATCTTTGTCTTGTTCCTGATCTTAAAAGAGGCAAAGTTTTTAGTCTTTCCCCATTGACTGTGATGTCAGCTATGGGTTTTTCATATATACTCTTTATCCTGTAGAGAAAATTTCCTTTTATTCCTTTTTTTCTAATTGTTTTTATCAAGCAAAGATGCTGGTTTCTGTCAAATGCCTTTCCTGCAACAATTGAGATGATCATGTGTTTTTCCCTTGGTTTTGTATGTAAGTGTGGTGTAACTACATTAATTGTTTTTCTTATGTTGAACCACCCCTGTATGCCTGGGATAAAACCCACTTGATTATAGTGTACAATTCTTTTAATGTGCTGTTGAATTCAATTTGGAAGTATTTGGTTGAGGATGTTTGTATCCATATTTGTAAGAGAAATCAGACTGTAATTTTATTTTGTTGTAGTGTCTTTATCTGGTTTTGGTATTAGGGTGATATTGGCCTCATAGAATGAATTAAGTAGTGTTTCTTTCGTTTGAATGTTTTGGAAGAGTTTGATCAGGATTGGTATTAATTCCCCTTGGAATGATTGGCAGAATTTCCCTGTGAAGCCATCTGGCCCTGGACTTGACTTTGTTGCAAGATTTTTGATGACTGATCAACCCCTTTACTTGTAATTGGGTCCTTTGAGAGCTTCTATTTCTTCCATAGTTAATGTAGGTTGTTAGTGTGTTTCTAGGAATTTGTTCATTCCATCTAGGTTGTCTAATTTGTTGGCATAAAGTTGCTCATAGTATCCTCTTATTATCCTTTTTTATTTCTGTGAGGTTATTAGTAATGTGCCCCCTCTCACTTCTGATTTTGCTTATTTGCATCTTCTCTCTTTTCCATTGAGAGTTTGCTAATTTTGTTGATCTTTCCAAGAACCAAATTTTGGTTTCATTAATTCTCTATTGTTTCTTTTATTCTCAATTTCATTTATTTCTGCTCTAATCTTTTTCTATTTCTTTCGTTCTGCTTGCTTTGGGATTAGTTTGCTGTTCTTTTTCTAGTTTCTCCAGGTGTGAAGTTAGGTCTTTGATTTTAGCTGTTTCTTCTTTTTAAATGTAAGCATTTAGGGCTATAATTTTCCTTCTCAGCATGCCCTTCACTTCATCCTGCAAGTTTTGATAAGCTGTGTTCTCGTATTCATTTGTCTCAGATTATTTACTGATTTCCCTTGAGACTTCTTCTTTGATCCACTGATTGTGTTATTTAATTTCCATATATTTGTGGATTTTCCAGTTCTCTACTTATATTGATTTCCAGATTCATTCCATTATATTTAGAGGTGATGCTTTGTACAACGTCAATCTTTTTAAAATTTATTGAGAGTTCTTTTGTTACCTAACATAGTCTATCCTGGAGAATGATCCACGTGCACTTTGGAAGAATGTATATCCTGCTGTTTCAGGGTCTAATGTCCTGAATATATCTGTTAGGTTTAGTTCATTTATCATATTATTCAAGTTCCCTGTCTCTTTATTGATCTTCTGTCTAGATGTTCTATCTATGGATTAGAGTGGTGTATTGAAGTCTCCAGCTATTATTGTAGAGTCATTTCTCTCTTCAATGTTGCCAGTGTTTGCTTCCTGTATTTTGGGGTACATAAATATTTATGATTGTTATTTCTTCTTGGTGGATTGCCCCTTTTATTAAGATATAGAGTCTTTCATTGTCTTTTATAACAGCTTTTGACTTAAAGTGCATTTTTTTTTCAATATTTTTTTTCAATATTTTTTCAAACTGTTTGTGTGGAATATCTTTTTCTATCCTTTCACTTTCAACCTGTTCATGCCTTTGGGTCTAAGTTGAGTCTCTTGTAAGCAATGTATAGTTGAATCACACTTTTTTTTTTTAATCTGTTCTGCCTATCTCTGTCTTTTGATTGGTGAGTTTAATTCATTAATTTTCCATGTTAGTACTGTAAAAGCAGTACTTATTTCAGCCAATTTTGTCCTTGGGTTTTTGTATGTCATACTCTTTTTTTGTCTCCCTTTTCCTTTATTGCAATCTCCTTTTATGTATAATTGATCTTTTGTGATGTTTCTAACTGATCCTTTTATTGTGTCTGTTTCTGTATATTTTTAAAATACTTTCTTTGTGATTACCCTGGGTTTTTTTACTATGTAACCTTTATCTATTACCTACTAATTTGAAAAGATACCAACTTAGCTTCAATAGCATATACTTTGTTTGCTCACATATCCCATATGTTGTTTTATTCCACTTTACCATTTTATATTTTTGTTTGTCCATTATCAGGAAATATACCTTTTTTTCTTCAACTGTATTCAGACTCTTAAAGGAATTAAAGAGTAGAGTTATATATTGAGTATACAATACTTTTGCATTTTGTGTTTATACTTTTAGTTACCCTTACTTTAGATCATTTCTTCAGACAATTTCAACCCACTCTCTCCTGTCTTTTCCTTTCAACCTACCAAAATCCCTTTAGTAATTCTTGTAGGGTAAGTCTTTTGTTGAAGAACTCTCAGTTTTCATTTATCTGTGAACATTTTGAACTCTCATTTTATAGATATCATTTTTCTGTATGAATGTCACTATGATGAAAATAACATTCATACAGAAAAATGGTATCTTTCAAAATATGTTGTAACAAGTAGTGAGAGAAAAAATTTAAAGAATGTTATAGGTAACAATTCCATCATTTTGGTTATTTCCTTATTATGAAGTATAACGTATATACAGAAAGGTGATTACTTTTAAAGTATGATTTAACAAGTAGTCATAGAGAAAATTTTAAAGAACATTACGGATTACTGTTCCACAATTTCAGTTATTTCATTATTGCAAAATATACATACAGAAATGTGATAACTTTCAAAATATATTTTAACAAGTAGTTACAGAGTAAATTTTGAAGCATGTTATATGTTACAGTTCCACCATGTCAGTTATTTCCTTCCAGCTATTCTAGTACCCTAGAAACTAAAAAAAAAGTTTATATAAAGACCCAGTATTTGTAAACCTTAGCATTTTAAATCCTATCCTGTCAGTTGCTGCTCTTCTGTCTAATTTGATCACTGTCTCAATCTTCAGGGATAGCTGGGCAGTGACACACCTGAATTGTTCATATTGAAAAGGGGTGTCAACATTATGGGGAAGGGAGGTGCACCTGGTTGATGTTCTTGGGGAGGCTGGTGCCTCTGGGTTTGGGGACTTATCTGGCATAGGAACGCTCTGAGGATTTAAATTTCTGGAAAGTAAACTGAGTGAAATTTTATAGAGTCTCAGATAGGGACCTAGGAATTCTTTAGTATTTTTTGGACTACTGTTGGTTAGGGCTTGGCATACTGTGGCATTTGGAATATCTAGCTGGAGCTGGCATAAAAGTAACCTCCAGGATAGCCCCTTGACTCTACTTGGAATCTCTTAGCCACTACAACCTTATTTTGTTACCTTCCTTTCCCCCTTTTTGTCAAAAAGGCATTCTTACTCTCTTGATGCTTAGGCAAAGCTCATTCCTGGGAGTCGTGTCCCACATCAACATGGAGATTCACTCCCTTGGGAGTTATGTCCCACATAAGGGGGAGGGTAATGAATTTATTTTCAGAATTGGGCTTAGAGAATCCACATCTGAGGAACAAAAGAGGTTCTCTGGGGGTGTCTCCTAGGTGTAATTATAAGTAGGCTTAGCTTCCCCTTTACAGCCATAAATTGGACTAGAGATAGCCTCAAGGTTGAGGGCTTGACTTATTAAGTAGGGAGTTCCTAATTTCACATAACATATATTCTGTCTGCTCTATACAAAAATCAACTCAAAGTGGATCAAAGACCTCAATGTAAGAGACAGTATCATAAAACTAGAAAATAATATAGGGAAACATGTTCAAGACCTAGTATTAGGAGGTAGCTTCTTAGATCTCACACCCAAAGCACAAGCAACTAAAGAAATCAAAAGATTCTGTACCTCAAAGGGACTTGTCAAAAAGGTGAAGAGGCTGCCAATGTAATAGGAAAAAATGTTTGGAAACCATATATCTGAAAAGAGACTGATATCCAGCATATATAAAGAAAACCTACAACTCAATGACAATAGTACATACAGCCCAATTATAAAAGGGCAAAACAAATGAAAAGACAGTTTTCTGAAGAGGAAATACAATGGCTAAAAAACACATGATGAAATGTTCATATTCACTGCCTATTAGGGAAATGCAAATCAAAACCACAATGAGATGTTGTTTCACACCAATAAGAATGGCTGCTATTAAACAAACAGGAAACTACAAATGTTGGAGATAATGTGGATAAATTGGAATTCTTATTCATTGTTGGTGGGAATGAATAATGGTACAGTCTCTGTGGAAGACAGTTTGGTAGTTTCTCAGAAAACTAGATATCGACAATCCTATGACCCAGCAATGTTATGTCTCCCTCATTTTTGAAGAATAGTTTTGCTGTATAAAGAATTTTTGAGAGGGAGTTTTCATCTTTCAGTACCTTACATTTATTATACCTCTGCCTTTTTGCCTCCATGGTTTCCGATGAGAAATCAGCACTTAGTCTTTGAGGATCCCTTGTATGTAATGAATTGCATTCCTCTTCCTGTTTTCAGAATTCCCTCTTTATTTTGGGCGTTTGACATTCTGATTAATATTTCTGTTGGAATAAGTCTATTAGGATTTATTCTGTTTGGAGTGTGTTGTGCTTCTTTGACCTGTATATTTATGTCTTTCATAAGACTTGGGAAATTTTTGGCCATTATTTCCTCAAATATTGTCTCTGCTCCTTTCCTCTTCTCTTTTCCTTCTGGGACACCTATGATGTAGTGTGTGCTTTATGCTGTCACTCAAATCCCTGAAACCCTGCTCAATTTTTTTTTAATTCTTTTCCCTATCTGTTCTTCTGACTGTATGATTTCAATTACCCTGTCTTTTAGTTCACTGATTCTTTCTTCTGCCTGTTCAAATCTGTTGTTGTATGCCTCCAGAATATTTTTAATCTGTACTATTGTGCCCTTCATCCCCATAATTTCTGTTATGATTCTTTTTATACTTTAAAATTCTTCTTTATGTGCATGCATTTTCTTCTTAATATACTATTTTCTTTCAACTCCTTCAATTTATTTAAGGATTTGTTTTAACTTCTCTGATTAGTTCTTCCAAATTCTGGGTCTCCTCTGAAGTTTTAATTTTTCTCTTTATTGAGCCATATCTTCCTGTTTCTTAGCAGAGGTTGTAATTTTTTTATTTTTTATTTTTTGCTGGCATCTAGGCATCTGAGTATCTTATGAGTTAACTCTGATGATCTGTTTATACCTCTTGTTTAGGGTTTTATTGTTGATTGGCTTTGTGTTAAGGTTCTTCTTTCACACATGGTCCAACTTATTCTAGACATTTAGAACAGACTGTGTTTAACTGTTCAATTTTCTCTGCTCTTCATCATCTTATTCTTGCCCTGGATATGCAGAACAATTCTTAAGATTGCACTTTTTGTGCAATTGTTTTATCTCCAGGGAAAAGCTTCCTTTCCTGTTTTCCTTCTCTGAGAATCTTAATCTGTTCTGCTTCTTTTTGTGCAGAATTTTCTCCCCAGCTCCTATGATTTGTTTAACTTCTCTTCCTCCTTCAATCTGCCCTTTTCTTACATTTTTCAGTTCTGGGACCTGTCCTGACTTACCCCAGTTAGTTTAGTCCCACCCCCTTTTTTCTGTGAGGGTTTTCTGCCTCTGGCTCTTCCCCATTAGGAAGCCTGATGGGGTCAATTCAGAAAGGTGGGCCACTCCAGAAAGGGTCATTTTATGTTTCATGGTCCAGCCAACAGAAACTGTATTGAGTGAGCACACCTTTTACCAACAGTTCTACCATGGTCTTTCTCCTTTTTTTCACCCCTGGTGGCCCTTTTGACCCAACACTCCTCAGCAGCTTGTGTTCCACTCTGGGTTTATGTGAACTTGCATCTCTGTGGCTGCACATGTGTGGGTTTCTAACTTGCTGCTGTGAGTGGCTCTATAGTCTGTGTCCATGATGAGATGGACCAGGATGCTGCTTCTGCATGACTCCCAAACTGCACGGCTCTGAGTGACAGAGAAGGGAACAGACCAGCAGTCTGTGATGGAAATTTTCTACCTGATATTTTTTATTTTTCTTTGTTTCAGTTTTTATGGAGTCTTTCTCCAACCTTTACCATCCTCCAGAGTCTAAGCAAGTATAATTTGTCCTTTTATTCACTGAAAGCTTCAGAGACTTTTTCAGAGGCTATCTTAATGTTGCTATGTGATGACATTCCCCAATGGGTTTCTTATACTCCTGAATTTGCTTTTTACTGATATCAGAAGCCTGGCCATATAGCTTTTTATGCAAATGGTTAGCAAAAATACCATCATGCTGTTGTCATTCTAGCAAGGACTTTGACCGTGAGCAATATAGGAACTTAAATGCATGGTGGATGATTAAGAAGATACAGATTTGTGTTCATTTTTAAAGCTAACTATCAGTACTCAGGCCTTAGCTATGTGCCAGTCACTGTGATAGATGCTTGATATATGATAACTTAAATAGTAGCTGATGGAAGTGACAAAAAGGCAAAGTAAGAGGGGCATGTAAGGAGTGATCAGTAGGTGCCAGATATTATATATCTGCTAGACAACACTCTATAAGGTCAACATTGCTAATAATAAAATCTATCATAGTTTGAGGTAAACAATATACATTAGTCACTGGCCCATAATCTTCTTTGATTTCCATTAAAAATACCCTTGTTTTTTCTGACATTAAAATTGTCTATGAGAAAAATATGTCTCAGAAATTTTAACCAGCATCTACTCTATCACTTAAATCCCTCAGGAATCCCCTCCTCATTCACTTGATATTTTCAAGGTACATTTATTTCCATAACTGTCAAGCTTATTATCTCATTCCCTTCAGGGTGTCTTAGCATGTAGTGCTCCCTCTGCCTAGAAAACTTTTCCTAATCCATTTCCCCTTTACAACCATGGATTTCTCCCACTGGATTAAGAACACCATAGATCTGGGATTATCTTTTACATCTGTATTCTCTGAATTGAACAAAGTATTGAGCATATATAAAGCACTGAATAATTTTTTAATACAGATAATATGCTTTCTTTCACTTATGGAGCTGAAGAATATTCCAGTGAATAATTAATAATGAGTATCTATTGGAATGAATCTAATCAGATTGAGTCCAATCATTTTGGAAGAATTTTTCACAGATAATAAATATCAGTTTTGTCATATGGGCTCATCTATATTCTGGACCTTGAATTCAACTGCCTCTGACCTCAGTTATAGAGGCAGAATTTCACTTGGAACAGCTCCATTGAAGATAGCAAAAATTATCACTTGTATATGAAGAACAGGTGTAAGTATAAAGTTTCAGGATGTCTTCCTATGTATCTTGTAAATCCTCTCCAAGTCTGAGTGGAGATGCTTGTAGATAGTTTCTGATGTCACAAATCCCACCCACTAATAATCCACCAGTACTGATGGCTCTGAATGAACATATAGCACAGTCTGAGGTGTAAGAAATCTAGAAAATCTTGTCCACTAGTATCTATCAATAATCAGCTGAAGATAATGCTTAACCATCAACATTACCTTCAAAGCCTGAGCATTTGCTCACGGGTCTTGAGACGTGATGGTGAGATCTTGGATGCTTTTTCTTCCAGAGGACTGACTCATTTTCAGTCTCTAAAAGTCAACGTGTTATGAAAAACCAACAAAGACGTGATTGCTAAAATTGATGTGCAAATAAGAAAGCAGGAAATTCCAAAACCTTTTGAGAAATCTAACCACATTGAGGAATTTTTCCTCTGGGATTGCCCTGTGCAATTTACATGGTTGCATAAGCATTCTTGATCTTTGGAAAAGTAGTTACCATTGTTGAATTATGTTCAAGAGCTAAAATCTGGTTTATTTGTTATCTTTTTTTCAATTTCCAAGGCAATTCTTAAAACCAGAAGCATAACTCATAAGCGTTGATTTCTTAAGAACAAAGGCTCAGTTTGCCTCATAGAAGACATTCATGATGTCACATTATCTGTTTTTGAGAATTGCAATGTGATTTCCCATAAAATTCATTCTTTGTGGGCAGAAAGCTCAGGGTGATGTGGACTCTAATTCTGAGAACGCTTTGCAGATCTACTTTAAAAGCTAGCCAAAATAACATCTCACAGTTTAATCACTCAAATTGGTAAGCTTGTTTCACCCAATTATTTTATTATCAATATTTACAGATTAAATCTACATGGGCATAAATTATAGACTTTTATGGAAGTATCCACGAAAAAAAAGTTCCATCAATACACTACTCTATGTTGATATAAACAAGAGTTAGGATTAACAAAGGATCACAAAGGAAGTTTACACAGTAATTGACACAAATGGCAAAGATATGGTTTAAAAGGTTATTGTAGAATGTATTATCTCTCTTAACTGTGTTATTCAAGCCAGGATTTTATTCTTATTTAAAAAACAGTTGGTAGCTCAATCCAAATTAGCATCTTTCTCACTAAGATAACTAACATTTTAAGAGAAATGCAATAGTAGCATGCCACAGCAGTTTCTGTTCATAGCCGTGTAGAAATGATGACTCAAAGTCAATAACTATTTGACATTCTCAGTTGCATCTTGATCCTGGCAACTTTGAACTTGCTGAATAGCTCTTTTAGTAAGATCGTTTGACCAAATCTCTTTTCTAGAGTGTTTTATTTAATCTGCATTCAATATGGAATGAAAACAACATATGGATTCTAACAAAACAGTTGATGAACTTTTTTTTTTTTTTTTATAATGACTTAAATAAATTGTTTTTACATACAGGGTTAGTTCAAATTTCAGAATAGTGTTCATATTCAAATATTAACCAGGAACACAGGTTGAGGCTTGATGATATACTTCCTGCCCCTCATGACTTTCTAGAAGGTAGGAAAGTGTCAACAGGTAGATTTATTGGAAGACCCAGTTTGGAGTACTCTCCACTTTTTCCATTCTACAATAATTTGAATAATATTTCAGCAATAAAAAAAAATATCTCATGCAGGGCTAGTTATTAATTGAATTTTTATTTTACTGCTACCAATGGAAATTGGGTGTCTTCAGTTAATTGGCCCTTCTGTTTGTTTTTGGTTTTTAATTTAAAGAAAAGCAAAACAAAAAAAGTGGCCTTTTTTCTAGTTGAGAATGGATTATTTTTCTTGCTTTTCCTTGGAAGGCAGAAAAATAGAGACTTAGTGTGCATGTTTCCTTTGAATTCCCTTTATGCACATTGTTAACCTTGCAATGAAAATGAAACACATATACACAACCTGGAGCCTGTCTTTTTCTGCAATTTCAAATTACCAATTTGAATTACACATGTTGAGCTCACTAGCATTGGCCACTTGCCTTGAGGAATTATTGTGGAAAGACAATTTAAAACATTGACTCTGAAGAGCCACAGTCTTTTGGGATAACAAACAATTTATACATTAAAGGCTTATCTTTTTGATTTTTAGAGTAATATAACTGCAATTCTAAGACTAAGCTTTCTTAAAACAGTGCTGATGTTTGACCCATGAAATGCTATTTGTTGTATATGATCTGTATGGAGGAAACAGATTGTCTCTTTTTTTTTTTTCATTTTTATTGTGCACTTGCTAATCTATTTCTAAAGGTATTATGCTAATTATAACACTACTCTTCACATTCAGAATCTGAATTGCTCATTTTCCAGTTTTTTCTTTTTTCAAATTGTAATCTGTTAATTACTTGTTTAATGGAGTGTGTAATTACCTACTTTAAGTTAGGAAACTGTTTCCATTTCAAAGAGAGAAACCTATTTTAGAAATGAAAGAATATAAATGCAATGCATTCTGATGCAGAATATAACTCTTTACTTCTTAATGGTTCTAAGTGAGAAAATGAGGTTGAAAAACAACTCATTTTATTTTCCCTTTACGTCTTTGTTCATGCCACATCAAACATAGTTGAAATTTATGGCAAAGGTAACAGGTTGCCATTTTAGCTACACTTTGTAGAGTAATTTTACTGTCCATTCATGCCATTTAAATGACATCTCCAGAGTGGAAGGAAAACCAAGTTACTAACAAATTAATTAATAAAACCAAGAGATTAAAAGTGTTTTCTTTTTCAAATACTTGACCATAGGAATAAACGGAGATGTAAGAGATAAAATAAGGGAACAAAATATGAGACGTGAAACAATTCAGGAAATTCATTAATGATAAATAACATGAGTACTGAGGTTATACAAGGTTTATACAGTTTATGGAGATGATTTAATTACATGATGCCCTTGTGTCACATATGAGAAAACATAGCCTTACAAAATTGTTTAAAGTCATTCAACCAAGCAGCAATGCAAGCTTCATACTCCAAGCCATTGCCTCCATACTAATTGCTCATCACTATAATGGAAATAATTGCATTTAAATAATATTACGGAGAGAAGGAGAGGAGACTTGGTTGATAATATTTTGGTGATAAAATTTTATTCTTTTCATTGTCTTTAATTTTGGGAGTAGGAAATTGTTCAGAAGAGCCCTTGATGACAAAATTTTCATATCAGATCAGAATAGAATTGACATACCAGGGCACTTCTTTTAGTGAGAATTTATATAATCTGGGGACAATTGGCTGGGAATCTGAGTGATGGTCTAAAAACTAAGGGCTAGGTTGGGTGATGTCAACGAAAATGGCAGAATAAGGAAGTCCAATAATCTGTCTCCCACAAATACAAGGAGAAACCTGGCAAAACTGTGAGAATCAATTTTTCTCAGGCTGCTGGGAATCAATTCAAGATTTGCCGGAGCAATCTGGGGAGTGTTCATTCAATAAAAATGGTTGAGTCTCGGTAAGGACAGCTAAGTTTATAATGTTTTAACCAGCCCTATTCTCATCCTCCTTTCTCCGTGTCTGCAGTAGCCTTGAAAACCGATAGCCCACATTTACGGTGGAAGTCAACACCCTGGCAGCCACCAAAGAGAGAAGTATATGGTTGGAGCTCCTTCAAAGCCTCATTCTCAGGAAATTGACATTAATTGACCTAGAAGACTCCACATGCAGGGCTGGCTTCTTTTGACCTGACTTTGCGCTTACCCAGAGCAAAACGCCTTTTCCTCAGGGATGCTTGCTTGAAACATTTAGACAGTTTTTCTTTGATACTGCCTGAGATGATAAATAACAATTGGGGCAAACAAGTTAACCAGAAAGCTTAAAAGGAAAATCTGGGACTGAGATGTCCATATGGATTTTTTTAAATTCTGATATATTCCTGGGAGTCTAGAAGGCCATGCACATACATAGGGCTGCATGCCACGATTAGGAAAGAACTGAAACGGGCCTGTACATCACCTCTGCTCACCTGAGGCTCTGAGCAAGCAAGTTGCGAACTGAATTAAAACATATACAGATTGAAAGAAATTATTGTGATTAATAATTATTACTCAGAAAGTCTTATATAGGAAGACAAAGTCTATTTGTTTTAATGAATTTCTTTTGTTGTAGCTAATCATATCTCCTGTTTGATACATTCAGTTTTAGTTGAATATTTATACTGAATGTTGTGTTCATTGAGAATCCCAATAACTTTCCACACTGTGGCTTGATTTATGTCAGATTATGAGGCACAGACACATGCTATATTAAATAAATCATGTTTTACTTCGATAATTTGTTTTGATACAGTTCTATCATCTGCTCTATTTATATATCCATTTGTTATGTTCTTTCATAATTTGGTCTCATCTTTTTCAATTTCCTTTTCTTTTTCAGCTATTGACTTTTATTTTTTTCACCTCCGTTGCTGTATTTCAAATAGAAAACGGTAATGTTCCAGGAAACTTCATAAATATAAATATGTTTTAAAAAACATGATTTTTAACCAAGAGAACAGTAATTGTATTCCTCTAATGGAGGTTTAAAATCCTGTTATGGCTATAAAATTAAAAGCTTTGATCATTTGAATGGATGTTTGACAAATGTCAACATCAAAATATGATTTTATTTTGGTTAGTATTTGTTCAAGAACAGAGATTTTTAACATGTTGCACATATATAGGTACTACTTAAATAAGACTATTATATTTTCAAGTGGATTTATTGCATTACAACACATTTGTAAATCTCTCAAAAGTGTATTTAATCTTCATTACGAAAATGTGTCTTGATCAGTCAGATGGGTCATTTGAACACTGATAGCCAGGCAACTGGCAAGACTACCAATTGGCTGATCCAATTTAATCACTACAAAAAGTGGATGCAGTGAGATGACCACTTGTGGAGTAGATATTTTACTTGTCTCATTGTGTGATTGAACAACTGACAATGTGTTTCTCATAATTCATTCACTTTAATTGTGGAAATAACCAATTCTGTATGAAAATTATTTTATCAAATGCATTAGGCATTTTGTAAACTAAAAATGACTTCCATTTGATCCCACATAATTAATAGATATGATCTAATTTCAAAGTTGGAAATCAGGCTAGAAGCAAAGTAAAAGTGCTGGCTGGCGGTCCTATCACTTTTTCCATAACTTCCTACTCACTACATGTGATTGCTTTGGCAAGATACTAAATTTTCTTTTTCCTTTGTTTCCTGAACTACAAAGTTTGAAAATTGGGCCAGCGATAATTTCTAAGATCCCTCTAATCTGTATGACAAAAATATTCTATTGGGCCAATGTGCATAGTTAAGTCACTGAATCATTGCCAGGTACAGTTTGAAGTGTTAAAGAAAATCAGAAGTTTAATTATAATGATACGATAAAAGAATCTTAAAAGCTGTAATTTATCCTCTCAAAAGAATCTACTATATTTTGCACTGAGATAATTAAATCAGAAAAATTTAAACCACAAAATGAAACCAAAGTAATGTCTAGGTTCACTTATATAACAAATTGCTTACACTTTTATTTGTTTTTCCAGTTTGTCTACTATGGAAAATCAGAGTATCTTTGGAATAGTTGTCTCTAAAAAGTGATGTGTATTAACAATAAAAGATATGCAATCTGTAGCATTGATTTTTAGTATTTGATAGGGTGTGCATGTGTTTATGTGTGTGCATGATTTTTACTATCCTTAGAAATTTTCCCTTTAAATTTCTCAATACCTGGCATTAAATGAAATGCTATTATTCACTTTTTAAAATGAAATTCTATTCTTCACTTTTTATTAGCTTCTTACCTGGTAAAAATTATGCCAATGTAATTGTTCTAGAAAAGGCCACATTTCTGTGGTTAAGAGCATATTTCTGGTGTTAGTCTGCATTGACAGTGGCCTTTTGGAGTTTGAACACAATTTTCCCATTTGTGTAATATCAATGATAATAAAAACACCTACCTCATAGGGTTATTGTGTGAGTTAAATTAAGTTTGACATTTTTGGGAAAGAGTTGTCTATTGTCAATTATACTTGTGTTCTTAATGTTTTCCTTGTTTGATTTTCTTTTTGGGATACACAAGTAGGTGTTAGATGCTACCTTAGTTTCTACAAGAAAATTATTCTCTAATAGAATAAAGATTGACTTGGGTAAAGAGACAGTATTTAATGTATTATTCTATCAACAATAGTTATTAATTTTTTACTATTGCTATAATTAATTTTTTACCATATGCTATAAACTGTATTATGTACAAAACATGATTAAGTATTTTTGGTCTACTATACAGCACTAATATATAACACATTGTAACACCAATAAAATAACTCTTCCCATAAACTCCTTGATTTTGTAAGTGCATTTTTTCTTTCAAGCCTTTGCTTTCTTTGGTAACAGAGAGAAAGAAATTGCAATCCTCTCCTATTTGCCAGCTTTAATGATTCTGGCAAAATGAATATCTTGGGACAAACTTTTTCTAGGTCCTGCCTTTGTATCACATGGCCTAAATACATATAAGACTTAGAGTATTCTCTACCAGGAAGACATTTTAACAGGGTCTTTTAAAGTATACTTTTTCCTTTATTTGATCATATGTGTTAAAACTCTATAAATAAAGTTTCTCTTATTAGATAAGCAGGAGTCATTTGGTAAAAGCATTTAGATAGATGTGGTTGATGAAATACATCCCAAGGAAATTGTATACAATAATACTATGTTCACGTGCAGAAGTTTAGATTTTTATTGGAAAATGTCCTAAACCTTTCAAAGACACTGAAAATATTTGGTGACCCTCAAACCATGTCAAGAATATGTATCTGCTCTTATATATTATGCCAATATGAGTAATTCAGCTTAGGGGACAGTTATGCTTTTTATGGAAATTAATAAATTGATATTCCAGCATTGCCATAAGTCTAATAGATTTGCTTAACATGAAGCTACCCTTGAAAATGTGTCTACACTTTCAGTTTGTCTACAAAAACCAATAATTAATAAATTAAAAGACTGAGCACTACATCCTCCTGCTAAAGTCACCAGAGTAAAAAATTACCTCAGGACTCAACTTACTGACTTTATTTCAGTAAATGACCCTTTGTATTATCTTTGCTGAACACAAGCATCTGTTGTTATTGCTGTTGGATTTCTATATTTTAAGTCATTAAAAAATTGAATCTACTGAGCTGACAGTATGGTATTGACAATTTGCACAATTAAGGAGACATTGCATATCAGACCAAAATGATCAGTTGCCAAGTTATCACAATTAAGTGCACATGAAAATAGCTTTCATAATTAATCGAAACTAGCTGATTAGAAAGAAGCCAACATTTGCATGTACCATAAGTATAGCATATGGAATGGTTTCATGTATATGGGACATTTCCATAATTAAAAAGCTAAATATTGTTGGTTTAAGATGTTTATAGTGATGGCTTCTTTATAAACTGAAATATTTGTTCCTGAGCCATCTCCATACTAGGTTCAGAGTATAAGAAGAAAGGATTTTTAAAATAATGGAAATTAAGAACGACTGCTATGGTCAAGGAACTGTGGTTTGGGTTAAATATTTTCTCTTTATGTAGATAAAGAATCAGTCTTCTGAGTTTAAAACTGAACTACAATTTTTAGCTTTACTTTCAATTAGGAAGTAGAAAGGAAGAGTGGCTAACGTTTTATATTTATTTCCAGCTCACAGATTTCACTTATGATGGGGTTATTTCACTAAAGATGTTTAAGTATGTGACTAGTGGTGGTATTTGGGTTACAAAGAAATTAAGTGCAAAAAAATAAACTCATACTACAACTTCAGAGGCTGTAAGTATGCTATTGCTTCATTCAAAAAGAAATGAATGATAGAAACACAGGTAACCATGAAATGTTAGCATTAAGAAAGGCTATTTATCAATATTGAGGTGACAAGGGAATGATACTACTAATAAGACTGATTATAAAAATTGAAGAGATAATAGAAAAGGGGAGGGAAAAACCCTCAACATGAAGCAAATATGATACAATAATAAAAACATAAAATTGTTCCTATTCCTTGCAGAAAGAAATATTCTTATAAAAGACACAAAGCCATATGAAACTCTGTTAGGTAATTGCTGGTTAGTTTGATGACCTGGCCACTGAGACTTAAGACAATTAGAAAAAGAGTTTTGTAGCTTCAGATAAAATACTGGAGAAGTCTGTGTTGTTAACTATATTATAATCTCAAAACTGGACAATAATTAAATGAGGAATTGATCTGGTTTGCTAATGCTGCTGTTATGCAAAATATGAGAAATGGATTGGCTTCTATAAAGTGGGATTATTTGGTTACAAAGTTACAGTCCTAAGGCCATAAAGTGTCCTAGGCAAGGCATCAACAATAGGGTACCTTCACTAGAGAAAGGTCATTGGCATCCGGAAAGCCTCTATTAGCTGGGAAGGCATGTGGCTGGTGTCTGCTTGCTCCCAGGTTGTGTTTCAAAATGGTGCTCTCTAACATATCAGCTTTCAATGGCCATCTTCAAAATATCGGTCTCTGCTGCACCTCTGACGCCCCTTTATAAGATTCCAGTGAATTAATCAAGGCTCACACTGAATGGGTGGGGCCGTACCTCCATGGAAATATTCAATTGGAGGTCACACCCTAACCAAAGGTGTCACTCACAGTTGGGTGGATCACATCTCCATGGAAACAATCTAATCCTAATAACCCATGAGATTGGATTAAAAGAGCATGGCTGTTTCTTGGGGGACATAATATATCCAAACTGGCACAGGAATTATTAATTTTTTATGAAGAAAATTTCTATATTCCTGAATAAATACATAGAATTTAGACCACACACTGATACATGAACAAATAATAAAATGAAGCTTCCATTCATGGCCCAGACTCTGAACTTTGATTAGCTTATTTTTGAGTAGCTTTGTTGAAAAGTGATTTAAAGATTAATTGTCTAAAATCTACACATGTATGCATTTAATTTTTGTAAGTTAGTAGATTGGCATTTTCTACATTTTTGTAAATGAAGTCCAATTGGAAAACAGAACATTCAACGGGGGCCTGGGGCCTGGTTCATGTCTGCCTCCCACAGCCCCCTGAGAGGTTTTCTCTGCCACAGAGGATGGCAGGGCAATCGCAGAGGATTAGTGTCCTGATCCTGGGCCTCACCTACCTTACCCTCCTCTTACCTGCTCAAGTACCAGCCACAGAACACTGTTGTCCTCCCTCAGTGAGGTCTGGCTGCAGCTGGGCGAGGGTTGGAATCAGATGCATGGTGCCTCACTACATTTCTAGGCAGGGCCTGAAGACCACCTGGTCCATTCAGCGGGTCATTTTGATAGGGCTGAGCTTCTTGTCCAGCCCCATCCAGGTACCAAATATGTCTTGGGAAACAGGTTGCAATCTTTTGAGGGTCTTCATTGGCTGTGGATTGAGGCAATGTGCCTGGGAAAGGGGAGATGCCTGGGTCAATTTCTAACTCCCCTTCCCCTTGGCTGGAGCACAGGGCATCTGTGCAGTGCAGGTCTTAAAGACTGTCCAGAAGTGACAATAAGCACACTATCACATGTAGCCAAGGCAAGTTACACTGCCACACGTAACTTGAAATAAGGGCAGAGAAAGTAATCTGTATGTGCTGGCAAGGAAGAGAGCCTGAAGTATTTGTTGATACCAGTAAAAAGATGTCCTCATTGTGTGGCAGTTATAGTTTCTTCTGTGTTAAAAAAAGAATGGCATTCTGTTGTATATCCTACTCTTGTGACTGTAAATTTACTCTATATAATTGACTCTATATAACATAATGCTACTTTATATAACTCAGTGCTAACAAATATCAGGATTCTAGGTTTAGAAGACTATGAAACCCTTCTATTTAAATTTCAAAGTGGTTTTCAAAATGTGGTCCATAACTCCCTGGGGATCCCTGAAACTCTTTCAGGAGGTCTGTGGGGTCATAATAGTACTAAAGCACTATGTGTGTTCTTTTCCCTCTATTGATATTTGTAGTAAAAGTATAAAAAAAAAAAGTGATTGGTAAAACTGTCAGCACCTTAGCATGAATCAAGGTGTCACTAACTGTACTAGTAGCCTTTATAGTATTTAGTCCCACACTCTGACAGGACAACAGTGCATACACTAAGAGGCAGTTAAGGACAGTAATTTTATTAAATCTGACTTTTAAGATGTCTTTGCAATACCTGGTATGACAAAATATGAGAATTCAGCCATGTTTTTTCAAGCCAGACATTAAATAGATTTGCACAAATGTAAAACAATGCCACTCTTCTCACTAATTCGTGCTTTCTTTTGGAAAAGAGAGCTATTTTCCATAAATGTATGTTGTGTGCTTATGTTTGCATACAGTAGGTTTATTATTGTCACTGTAGCATGAATTAGTTTGAAAGAGTAATCAATGGCAAACTGTAATACATAAGTATTGATAGTTATAACCCACAGAAACTAAAACTGTCTGCATTTTTCAATAATTTTCAGGAGTTTAAATTTTCAGGAAATTTATGAAGCAAAAGGTTGAGAACTACCAAAAGTAAAATCCTCATGGGGAATCACTTTAAAGAAATCCTGATTGCTTTTCATAGTTGAAGACCTCAATATTTCCACCAGCCCTAAGTGGGTTTCTATTTAAAATTTCTTCCTATTGTAGCCAATTATATTCTTTAATTTATTTCTTCAATTTGTCAGCAATACTGGCACTATTCTAGGTAATGGGGATATAGAAGAGGAAAAACAGAAAAAACAAATATCCTGTTTTCATTGAGTCTAAATACTAGTGGATAGACATATATTTTATATATAAATAAATAAACATGTAAAATGATATCCTTCTATATTATATACATGCTCCAAGTCAGTCATAGAGAGCTTGAATTCAAAAGTAGTTATATCACATGTCCTAGTTTGCTAATGCTGCAGAATGCAAAACACCAGAGATGGATAGGCTTTTATAAAACGGGGGTTTATTTTGCTACACAGTTACAGTCTTAAGGCCACAAAGCCTCCAAGGTAACACATCAGCAATCGGGTACCTTCACCGGAGGATGGCCAATGGCGTTCGGAAAACCTCTGCTAGCTAGGAAGGCAGCTGGCATCTGCTCCAAAGCTCTGGCCTCAAAATGGCTTTCTCCCAGAACATTCCTCTCTAGCAAGCTTGCTCCTCTTCAAAATATCACTCCCAGCTGCACTCCCTTCCCTCTCTTTGAGTCAGCTCATTTATATAGCTCCACTGATCAAGGCCTACCCCTGAATGGGCGGGGCCATGCCTCCATGGGAACATCTCATCAAAATCATTACCCACAGCCGGGTGGGGCACATTCCAAGCAAATCTAACCAGCACCAAAACTTCTGCCCCACAAAACTACAAAGATAATGGCATTTGGGGGACACAATACATTCAAACCGGCACATCACATAACACATGAGTTTCAAGTTACAATGTATGTTTGATGAGTTGGCTTCAAATTGAATCAGTCATCCTGGCCCATCTTTATGTGACTATTTGGATGCAAATCAGAATTTTCATTGGCCAAAATGGTGCAAAAAACTGCAGTTAAACAGTGAGGCATACATTCCATACAGCACGCTTTGCTGTTGCATCAGCTGATTTTTATTTCATAGGCATATCTAGACTTGGCCATGTTATCACTTAACTTGCCTCTTCTAGGTTAAGGTATTATACAATGTAGAGAACTGCAATAGAAATCTATTTAGACCACAACCTAACTCTGGTATCTTTCAGGCTGAGGGAAGGAAACTAATTTCTTTTGTGTTATGAGCTAAATAGGGCCTACTTCCTTCCATTTTATCTTCTCTTTTGTGCTTTTCCCACAGATTTTCTGAGCTATAAGTATCCTTTTTGGTTTTGGCACCACTATTATACTATAATTTCCACCTTGAGGATTCAACTCTTATATCTCTGCATCTAGTGTTTGTGAAATTGAGAATATTTTTATTCTCTCCCAAAAAGCCAGGACATAGTCATCAAGTCAATTAATTTTGCCAGTTTGTACACAGAATCAGTGTATTGGAAAATATATTTCTGGGGAATCAATTTTCAGCCATTATTAAGTGTGGTTGGTCCAGAAAAATAAAATACTCTGCAGTTATTTAAAAGAAGAAGGGTTTATAAAAGAAATTAGAAGCATTAACACACACTCTCTCACACCCCTCCTCTACCCCCATACACACACATATTGAAAAGCTTGGGGGCAAAAAGATCAGGGCTGCTGCCTCTAATTTTTAGGAAATCAAGAAGTTCAAGAATTTTTAGAAATCATTGTGGATGACCTCAACTGTCCACAGCACTAAGGTGATTCTTTAGACACAACTCAAGAGCCACAGGAAAACTTGTGTCTACGTCACTGAAGATCATGAGATGATTATTACTGCTGTAGAAATAATATTAGCTTTTGTTACTTCTCTTTCAAATTTCATGTAAGTTCTTTTCCTTAGTGGAAGTTAAACCATAATCCTGCATGCAAGTGATTCTGGGAAATGTAGTTCTCAGACTTCCACTCCCTGTGGAAGAGTATAGAAAAGTCTGGGGATGAGGCTGATTGCTATAATATAAAAATAACATCCAACACACCAAGCTAGCAAATATGCTGAGATAAATGTTCTATAGTTACTCTGAAAATAGAATATTCCTTATAAGACTGCTGGTAATCAAAATAATTAGACAGATTCTATAAAAAAAAATCTTTGTGTCATGATTTACTAAGTCAAATATCTGAGGCAAAAATATAAGATTTAGTAAGGGAGAAAGAAAATTAGTCACAAAAGGATTGCATCAAATAAAAGTTAATGAAAAGAATATAAAATATTCATTAGCTAGTTCAAGAGATAATTATTGAGTTCTGTTCTATGGCAGTACTGCTCTAGGCTCTCGACTATAACAATCATTATTACAACACACTCCCTTCTCTCAAGAAACCACTTTCCTCTTCAAGGGAGATAGGCCACAAACAAGTAAATGAATAAATAAGGTAAGTCATACTTACGCATTATCAGAGTTACACAATAGAAATGGAAGGAGGCATGATTTAGGTAGAGTGGTAAGGAAAAGGCTTTCTGGGCATGTTGCATTTGATTTGAGACTGGAAATTCCAGAAGAAACAGATCACACAGTGAGAAACGAGGGGGTGGGGATGGGGGGTTCAGGCAGATGAAATGATAAATCAAAGGCTCTGAGAGGTGAGAATAGTCTTCATGTTCTCAAGAAACAGAAATGAAATCATTATGGCTGGAAAATACTGAGTCATGTAGAGAAAAGAATGGAATTATGTTGCAGATGTACTAAGGAGTCAGAACATGTAAGATCGTGGCATATTCAGTGCAGCAGAAGGAAGCTCATTGTGCTTAGTGAAGTTAATGAGTGACAGGAAGAGTGAGAGATTAAGAGGATAGCAGAGCAGGGAGAGGAAAGCTCAGTAAGTACTTGCAGTTCTGGTGAGGAGTTGGAAACATTTCTGAAGTATATGAGAGGCCACTTAAAGATTTTAAGTATTAGAGGTTGATATTACTTGATTGGAGATCCATTTAAGGTTTGCAAAGGACAATTTCTGAAATGATAAATACGACTTCAGTAGATTTCATGGACAAAAAAGAAAAAAAAAAGGCAAAATTAGAACAAATAGCAGAAGATGGAAACAAGAAAGGAAGAGCAAGTTTATGAGAATTTTTCAAGACTTTAAACTTTCAATAAAATAAAAGAACGAAGATGAACTTTAACTAAATTCTCACTTGTCCTTTATTTAATTTAAGTTGTCACTGTTGATGAATTACCATGGTTTTTTGTGTGTTTGTGTGTGGTTTTAAACACTCTATTATATTTGTATGTTTTATATAATTGGTATTTCTTCATGTAGTTAGTTTTTAAATTCAGTTTTAGTTATGCCACATAGTTTCATTGCTCCTTTTTGTTGTCAACTTTGTATAATTATTAATGCTTATAATTATAATTATTAGTAATTATTTGTATAATTATTATTCATTGCTCAGGTGAACTTTTCTCCCATGTAGCATAGAAAAGAAAATAGCATGTTTAAAGTTTTGAAAATCAATCTGTCAAGTATAAAGCGGCCTACACAAATCTCCTAAAAACGGAACAAAGTGACCACATTGTACATAGATGAAAGATTTACGTCAACATTTTAAAAAGAACACTGGTGTATATTTAAGGAACATATTGTGTGATAGAACTTTGAAGTAATTATCTTATGACTTTGTATTCCACAGTAAACTAACTATATTATTCAGTCTTGTTAGCAGTCATCATGATCTTACATTTTAGTTTATGCCTTACTTTGTGTAGGTCAGTATGACAGGTGCTGGGAAAAAAGTGGTATTTCCTCTGAAATCAGGGTTGAAAAAAAACCCTCTGGTTGTGTAAACTGCATTTATTCTGCCGGATTTTACCACTAAGGTTTTTCAAACCAAAATATGAAAGGACTGATCTAAATTAAATCTGGATGAGAACAAATATAAACAGAAGTTAGAGGTTCAGAGTAGAGATAAATTTTGAAAATATATTAAAAATTTAAAAATATGTATTTGTTTATCCCATAGAGGGGGAGATTGGGAAATTCTTTCCTAAAAAGTAATCCTTTATGTTTGGATAGCACTTTATAGCTTCAAAGCCCTTCTACTTGCAGTATTTTATGTGAGTCTCAGAATAATCTCAGGACAGCCACTGTGCCCGGTTGTATGAATGAAGTAGGAGCCTCCAAGTAGATAAGTCATGTGTATAAATCTCATACATGGTAGATGTGAGCCTACACCTTAGCCTCTAGTCTCCTCTTTAGGGATTTCTACTATGTCATGCAGACCCGTTATTATCTTCTGTCTACAATAATAATGAAAATGTAAGTTGATCCATTTGTACTCTCAAGAGAAATTAAGTGTGAGCCTTACATTTAATTGTAAAATTAAATAAAATTCATCAGCATTGTTTGATGTTACATTAGTAACTGAGAAAAGACATAGCATTTCCTTTCATGGGAATGCTTAGAGAACAGAAAATAATAGAGGCTATTATTTATTGAATTCCTACTATAAACTAAATAATTCCCTATAGTTGTTCTTATCCCCATTTTAAAGAAGAGAAAATATTCTCAGTGTCCCTCATTCATCAGTCAAAGCTCCTAATTTTACTCCACAGAAGCCAATCTGGCTAATTTAAGGAATTTATTTAAGTTTATTACCAATTCAGCAATTCCCTTGGAAGGCTGTGGAATCTGGTCTTAGAGGCTAGATAGCCAGGACCTGCACCAATCCTGGAACAAACTCGAGAGGCCCCGATTTAGATGATGCAAGCAGAGGCATTGCAGATAACCTGGGAAACCTCCAGTGGGATCTCTGCCATCTGTCTCTCTGCTATGCTCTGCCACTTTCACCAGAAAATGAATTATTCACAGTGCCTTCTCTTCTCCAAGTAACAAATCTCAAAAGGATGCATCTGATTCATTAAGTCTAGGTCACACCATTGTGTTTTAGTTGAAAGGAATCTTGGACAGCAAGTTCAGGCTCTTTTGGGAAAGCAGGACTCATAATGTGGAAAATTCACTGAACATACTACTTCTGCTTAAAGGGGCTGGGTAGCTCCAAACATGACACATGTCCACTATATCACTGTGGTTGATTTAAAATATCACAAATTCTTCTTTTCCATATATGCTGGTCTTTGCAACATGAGTATTACAGCTCCTTGTGTCAATAGATTTTCCCAAATCTTGACTCTGAAATAGCCTTTGTGAACTGTTTGACCAATTGAATGTGGTAAAAGCCAGTGTGCTGGGAGCTCTATTATCATGATGGGATGGGTACAATTCCCACCTAACATATAAGACAATGGAGATAGACTGAAGCAAACAGGTCCATCACAGCCAAGGCTCAGGCATACTAGGGAGCCAGGCATGAGTCCTAGTCAGCCTGCAGATGTGTGACTGGGCTCAGTTTAGTGAAGAACATCCAAGCCTGGGCCAGATCAGGAGAACAACCCAGCCAACTGAGGTCCAGGAGCTATTATAGGTTTATCGCTGTGAGCTACTAAAATTTGGGGAGGTTTGTATGCAGCAAAAGCTAACCTGACAAACTCGCAAAAAGCTATTTGCATAAGGCATTCCTGTGCCTAATGGGCTTCACATTTGCAAATTAGGTGTGAGTAAAATGAACTTTTTAGATCACGGAACAGTCAATAGGCATGACTCTTTACATGCTCCTTAAAGCTCTGCACGTAGGTGTTTGTGCTTCCATTGTCTACTTGTTTGTCTCAAGGGACAGCCAAAAAAGGGATTTTCTTCATGTGGTTTCAAATTACTCTAATGCCTATATAGCTTTTATCACAGGCTGTAAAAGTAAGTTGATATATTTATTTCCTCATTCTCATTTAACTGCATGTACTATGTATTGCTGTGTTCTTTCCTTATCTGAATAGCCACTCAATCGCTGTTTATTATATTTGCCACACAGTCACCTCCCTCTGACAGCAGGTTAATACAGCTTAATGAAATATTTGCAAAACCCAATGAGCTGCCCATTGAAGAAATGTGCTTTTAAATTTTAAATTATGTTTCTCACCAATACCATTAATAATATATTTTAACATTTTTCTCACATCGGTGTAGCTTGTGGCTGCACTCAACCAACCACATGCCTTATAGTAACACTAAATGAAATTTTAGGTCTGTGAATGAATCTTACACAGACAAATTGTCAAGGTGTGACATGTTGATGAAGCTGTCTTCAACCACTTGGGGAATTAACTGAGAAACTAATGCAGATCGCTAAAATCTTTTCCAATTATGTTTCTTGTCTTTCTAATGGCAGTCATATTTTAAAATCTTTCCTGCTGATATTATTTAGACAGTATTATTTAATTGCATCACATTATTAATGACATCTGTTAACCTTAATTTATCTCTAAGTTCTCTTCAGTTAAGCTGTCATATTTGAGACCATACTGTACCAATTAATCATCCGTTATTAAAGCTGAAGGGAACTTGGGCATTAATACATGATAAGGGCTTAATATTATGCCTTGAAAACAGTAATGACCATTAGTCATCCTTATTAATAACATTACTATTGCCATTATTATAATATTATTATTTAATCCCCTCATTTTAAAGATGAGAAAACTGAAGCTTCTACATAAATATTGCCAGTAATAAGTTACATGACTTCAGCAAGTTTCCTGCCTTTTGTCATTTAAAAAAACATTCTTAGGTGCCTCCTTTATTCACATACAGGGAATGTGGATGAGAAAGATCTTGTTCTTGTGTTCTATCTACCGATAATTTATTGGGATCTGGATCTATACATACATATGTGTTTTAGACCCCAACTTGCCTTCAAAGGAGGGTCACTTCGTACTTGGCATATGAAATAATGAATGCTCTGATTAGGAGGGGTGCGTATATACCAGGAAAAAGAGGGAGGAGCAGAACTGTGCTGCTCTGTACAATAAAGAATTGAGCATTGTGAAGTCCCCCATGGAAAGTCTGTGAAAAAAGGTGGGAGGAAAAGAGGAAGGAGTTAGTAAGGCTGAGTGCTTCTTGGACTGGATTTGCTGGATAAAATAAAGGGCACACAGTTAAAAATGTATTTCAGATAATGAGTATTTTTTTTATAACTATGTCCCAAATAGTGCACAGGACATATGAATACTAAAACACACACACACACACACAAACAAAAAACAAAAACAAAATCATTTTTAGCTGAAATTGAAATTTAATTGGACATCTTGTATTTTTATTTGCTATATCTGGTAACCCTACCTTGGGTGGACAGAGAAGAAAAACATGTATATAAATTAGACATATATATTTGGGGGTGTGAGGTGTTATTCCTTCCTCCACCTCCCCTCCAGAGGTTGCAATCTCTTACTTGATTGCTTCTTTTCTGTCTCATTTACAGGCTTATTCTCATTTCTACTTGGATATCTCAAAGATACCTCAAGCAGAACACATCCAAAACCAAATTCATAATCTTACAAATCTGGTCTCTGCTGAAATGTCATTCTTACAAAGACCTTCTGTGAATGACCTGTTTAAAATACTTCCTTGACTTCCCTTTGTTCTCTATTTCACCATGCTATTTTATTTCCTCTATAAAACTTACCATTTAAATTACCTTATTTTCTTGCATACTTATCTATAGTCTGGATGCTTTCATTAAAATTTCAGCTCTGTAAGAGCAGGGAACTTGTAGATCCAGTTCATGTTAGTATCTTAGGGCTTAGAATACCAGGTCTTACTTATCAGTATTTAGCAAATGTTGAATAAATTGATGAATAAATAATCTACTCCCTACACCTTGTTCTCTTATACTATTTTCTGCCTCAGAGAATGACATTACCAAGAATCTAATTTTGTAAGTGCCATAAATTTAATGGTCCTTCTTGAAACCTTTAGCATGCAACAACCATATCCAATTCATCTCTAAATTTTACCTATTACCTTTCACATATTTTAAAAACCAGTCTAATTCCCTTTATTTCCACTACTATTACACTAGCTCAGCTACTGTCAACTCTACCCTGGACTCTTCTACAGGCTCCTAAATGATGGTTCCATTTCCTCTCGGCTCCTTCCAATTAATTTTCCATACCACAGTCAGAGTGATCTTACCAAAAGGCAAACTTGGTTATTCCACACCTGCCCCACTCCCATCCTTCATACACAACCAAAAAAAAGAATTCAAAAGCTTCCTTTCATTTTTGAATACATACTGAATTTCTTAATTTGACCTATGTTCCAGTTTGCTAATGCTGCCATTATGCAAAATATCAGAAATGGATTGGCTTCTATAAAGGGGATTTATTAGATTACAGATTTACAGTTCTAAGGCCATAGAAGTGCCCAGACTAAGGCATCAACTAGATGATGCTTTCACTGAAGAATGGTAGATGGTGTCTGGGAATACATCTGTTACTTGGAAAGGCACTAGGCTGGCATCTGCTGGTCTTTTGCTTCTGAGTTGTGTTGCAAAATGGGTTTCTCCAAAATGTCTCTGGGCTCCTCTCTCTCAGCTCCTGTGCATCCTTGCTTCTTTCTCCTAGGTCATTTCTCTCTAAGTGTCTGGGGGGGTCCTCTCTCAGCTTCTCTGGGGCAAACTCTGGGCTTCATCTTTCAGCTTAGCATCTCCAAACATCCTTCTGTCTGCATCTCCAAGTGTCAGCAAGCATCTGTGTCGGCTCTTGAGTTCTCTTAAGTAATCCAGTGAACCAATTCAGACCCACCCTGAGTGGGCAGGGTACACTCCTCTGTGGAAATAATTTAATCAGAAGTTCCACCCTAATGAATGGACCAATCAGCCTGCCCTCACAAGATTGCATTAAAGCATATGGCTTTTCTGGGGGACATAATACATCCAAACTGGCACAACCTACATGACCCATTCACGATTTGGTCTCTAAGAATCTCCAACCTCAACTTGCACCATATTTCTACTCCATATTGTTCTTCCTTCCTTCCTTCCCTCCCTCCCTCCTTCCTTTCTTACCTCCCTCCTTCCTTCCTTCCTTCCCTCCTTCCTTTCTTCTGTCCCTCATTCCCTCCTTCTCTAATGATAATGATAAAGATCATATTGAGCCTTGGGAAGTTTAAAAGGAGCATAGACAGAACATTGTCTCTTATTTAGGACAGCTTTGCTCACACTTTTGATCTGGATTTTAAAACTTGAGTAGAATTTAGCTCCCTCATTTTTCTTATTGGAAAAACTAGATGGCTAAATTAAATGATTTATAAGTTACGTTCTAGAGCTTCCAGCTTAGGTTTTTATGTTTCACACAGATATTAATTTCATTCACAATAAGACTGACTTTTCAATCTTATTCAGTATTTTCTTGTGAACAACATAGTTTTAAGCAATAAAGTTGTAGACTTGGCATTATTGTGCACAAAAAACTCCTAAAGAATGACACTAATATTAGGCAATATTGTTTCTATCATACTTTATCATCACTACCTATTTCAAGTGAATTTTTAAGGTTTTTTCTCAAGAAAATGCCTGTTCTATTCTCACATGACTTTATTTTTAATTTTAATTAGATTTTTCTTTTAAACATAATTTTATCCATAACCATATAAGTTATGGGGCATCCTATCACATCATACTTGATTATGTTGGCCAAAGCTTCCTCTTGAAAAGCACAGAAAAATGTCTCAATTCCTGTTAGAAAAAAGGCATTGATTTTGGTTAGCTCCTTTTGCAACACAGTTTTGAATTCTAGTTTTGCTTTTGGTTTGTTTTGTTTATTTACCATCAATCTATGTTTTGTCCCTTCATAATCTGGCCACAGTTAAAGGAAGAATACTGTTTTCATCTTCTTCCAGAGAAAGAGACCCCCTGTGCTTACAAATGTAAACGTAAGACAACTTTACAAGTACAGGTATTCTTATTTCAAATGGTATTTAAGGAGATAAATATAAATATTATCAGGATTTTAAATATATACATATATTTTCAGTATTAAAAAAATCAAAATTGCTGCTAAAATCTTTATTTAAAACTTCCCCTTCATAATATTGATCAATCTGTCTGATTTTACAATATTATCAGTTTCTGGAAACAGTAGTCTCAGATATATTGTCATAAAGTCAGTAAGGAGTGTGCCCCTTCATCTGCCCCTTATGATCTATCTCTTCAGTGTTTTACTTGCAGTCACCTTGTCTTACCACTAGATGGTGGTAAAACTACTAAGGCATTCAATGTGCACTAGGGTAGGAAACCGTGGAATGAGCACAAAGAAGGGAAGTTTAGGGATTTATTGGACATAGCACAATAAATATAGCAGCAAAATGTGAAAAAAAGAAAATCAGGGCCTACCTGAATGCAATATGATGAGATATTGTCTCATTCTCCTTCTAGAGCTTTAATTCTCAAGTGAACTGTATACTTTATAAATATTCTCAGTTTTCAAGCTTACTTGCCATTTGAGCCTCTAAGGACATGTATTAAAATGTTATTCAGTTTTTCTCTTCTCTTTCATTTGTATAATTGTATCATTATATTTGAAATACATTTTCTAGAGGATGGGGCTTTGTGGGTTATGTTATTTAACTGTTTCGTATGCATATATCTCATATCCTCAACTTAAAGATTTCAGAGACTGCATTTTATACCCTCATTTGTATCCTCACAGAAACTATTACTGACAGATAAACAAAGTCAGTGTTCCATAAATTCTTATTGAATGACCTGATACTCTGACTCCTATTTAAAGCTTCAGGCACCTGCCTGTAAGAAAATTAGCAAGTCCAAATCTTGCAAATAAGACCACATTATCTTCCCACTTAGACCCTTGAGACATAACTTGTGATAAGCTGTTGAGTCTTCCCTTTGAGGAAGAAGTAGATAAAGTGGTCTTCTCTCTTATCATTGTTCAACCTCTTGGCCTCATTTTTGGTTGTTCTGTTCTGCAGCTTTACCACTTTTCAGTAGAGGGTTTTGCCTTTCTCTGGTGGGTGTCCTTGTCTGAGTATAATAATTACTGACTCTCCCACACATGCTTCTGCTATATCTCATTATGTGTTCGGATATATCTCCACCATAAGCTGTTAAAGAAAGTAGGAGGTGAGTGGGTGAGTCCTTAATGAATATCATCTGTAGCCTGTAACTTCAAGAATAATGTGCAAAGAGGACAGATCTTATTTTGAGCACCCAACATTTTAAGAAAATAGCAACCTGGACTGTGAGAAGCTACTCTTCACCCAGGAAGCAAAAGAAAAACGTCTTGCTTCTGCCTTTTCTTTCTTTGGTCAACAATTCCTCCTTCAAAATTCCATATAACAGTAGTTCAAAGAATGAAATTAAACCATTTATTTTCTTCCCTAGACTGTAAAATTCTTAAAGGCAGGAATTTTAAATTTTTCATCCTTAAAGTCTAGACCAGGAGTTGGCCAAATTTAGCCTGCTGTTTTTGTAAACAAAGTTTTATTTGATCATAACTACACTCATTCATTTGTATATAGTCTATGGCTACTTTTTGTGCTACAAAGGCAAATTTGAGAAGTTGTGATAAAGATTACATGGTCTGCAAAGTATGAAACATTTACTCTTTGGCTCTTTACAGAAAAAGTTTGCCAATGTAGATTAGATACTTAAAAATATGTTTGTTAAATGAGGGAATTGATGGAGAGCATCACCTATATACAAATATTGATTCTACACAAAAACAATGTTAAATTGAGTTCTTGCTTAAATTACGAATCAAAAGGTAATTAATAATTTATCTACTGTCAATATAAAATAAAATACTTTACATGATTTAATCAGCTTACTAAAATAATTGGCTGGAATGATTTTGTTTCTTTCATGTGGGTTGTTTTAGAGATTAAAATTTCTCAGCATTTAGATAATTTTACTAAATTATTGGTTCATTTTTATATCATATGGACTAAGTGTTCCAAAATGTGTTGCTTAAGTTATTAGTTCCATGAAGAAATAGTAATTTCTTGACATTAAATTTCCATAATCCAGTGAGATCAACAGTGCTTTTGTCTCTAATTATTAAGATATTGCAATACTTCTGAAATTTAAATATTAGACTATGAATATTTTGGTGTATGGGTGAATATACAACAGTTATCAAACTAAATTGATAATTAAAACATTATACCATGGGATATGTTATGAAATGAATGCTACTGGGAAAATGCTGATAGCATTATTGTGTCTCCAGTGCCTAGCATATAGCAGCTGTCAGTGGATATTTGCTGAATAAATGAGTACTTGAGTTTGGAGCTCATAGAGAGATCTGAGTTGGCTGAGGCTTGAATGAATTCAGATATAATGGGATCATCTTGGGCCTATTTACTGTAAAAAAGAAGCCAGCATGCAATTCAAGAAAGCCCTGAAGCTTAAACTGAAGCTATTATATGAATGTTCTATTTTAATAGGTTAATTAAATGGTTAATTCTAGCACTAAAATAGAAACAGACATATGAGTCCGATTAATTGCTTTTTTGTGTATCCATATATCTGGCCAAAAGCTCACAGTAATTCAGTATTCCTTGGCAGCCAGTAGTTGCTGATGGCAGTTTTCTTTGTCAGAACTGTTATCAAACTGTGCTATTAAAAGAGATTTATTTGGTGAGATCTGGGTAGATCTGCAACAAAAAAGGAGGCACTCCAAGCTGTTTCCTAACATACAGGAATTTGGAGAGACTTTTCTTTATCCTCTTGGCTTAAGCCATGGTTTATCATATTTTGAATATGGTCTGGACTGAACAAATCTTCCCGAATGTTTCTCAAACAATTATACATTTTATGCCAGCACTTTATTTTAAAAAGAATGTTTATATCACTTTCTATTTGGCTTCATATATTACTTTAACATAGAATTTCTGTTGATTTAAACACTTTTTCCGAGTTCTGATTCTGAATAGCAAATTTATGTTATTCCATTTACAAATGAGGAAGCTAAATTCTAGAGCAGTTTTCAATGCTATTTTAGCACTAACAGTACAAAGGAGAGTGGTATTTAAGAACTTAAATATTGACTTGCCTTTTAAGTCAAATTTGTTTTGAGTATTAAATTTTATTTTTTCTTTGCATCTCAATTTTTAATCTTTATGATGTAAATAAATGGATTTTTTCCTATTGCTCATTTGGTGTTTAAAACTCCTGAAAATATTTAGTCTCCTATTTCTTCTTCAGGTTGTTAACAGTGTTGTGGAAGTTCTTATTTTTACTTTGAAATATTTTACAAGTACACCAAGCATGATAAAGATGGATTGTAAAATTCTACATATTCACTTTTAATTATCATAATTCTTATCATACTGTTATATAAGATTAGACCATTTTTTAACATATGTTTTACGATTGGGGGAAATAATTCTGATTATATATGGGGAGACTGAAAAAAATCTTAGAATTCAAAAACCTGCCACATGTGGTGTAAATAAGAGAAAAATCCTCTAAATGTTAAAAAATAATCTTAGAAATAAAATTTAGTAAAAATGATTTGTGATCACTTTTTCAGAAATTTTGACCTATTTTTCCAAAGGGATGTTATGAGTGATCATTTTAGATTGAACTAGTCCCAGTAGGTTCTTATATTCCATAATAAATAACATGTTACTGTAAAGAACCTGGTTAGGGATAAGGCTGGGGAGATAGAGATAAGGCTATTGGTGGAGGTCTTTACATGCTGTGATAAAATTTGAAAAATATGCTGTGGAAAACATGAATCATTCATATTTGTCTAGAGAACTAAAATTAGGTTTAAAAAGATATCTGTGTGGAGAATGTCTTATGTAGGTAAGACAGAATTTAGGGAAGACAAAGTAGGAATCTATTATGAAGTTGCAGAAGTTTCATGAAAGCCTGAACTATGGCAATAGTATTGGATATAGTATGGAAGAAAATGTTTCAGAAGTATATCATCATTCAAGTTGCAAACAATGTTGATGAAGTCACCAAAGGATTAGAGAGTAAGAAATGGTGATCCAAGACAAAACATAGTATCAAGGAAAGAGGGCTGGAGAAATGTATGAGAAGAATGAGTAATCAAAGAAATGGACTGTAAGCAACCAAGACTGGAAATTGATATAAAAAGGAAACACTGGAGGAGCACGTCCCTGAAAGGGAGAATAAAGAAGATGGTTGTAGGGGAGACTTATGGAATAAGGAGGTTCTCTCATCAGGTTACATAACTACAAAAACAAAAGTTAGCTGCAACTATTGATGTACAAGTTGCCATCCCTATGACTACAAGCCAGATATTTGAGATTCAAGTACTGTCTGTAAAAGGGTGATATCATTAAGAATTTAAAGGGATAGTTGTCGATTTATTATCTGACACTCCAACAGTATAATTTTACAAAAAAAAAATCTAGTTCTAAATGTAGAAGACCCAGATTCTAGTTCTTGCTGAAAGAATTTGGTTATTATTTAATTGTTTGGCTTTCTGGTCTCCTTATCTATGAAATTAGTGAGTTGAGCAAGATGACTTTCAGAGATTCTTAGAAGTCTGATTCTATGCTTAATTTAGGACCCACTGCAGAAACACAGAACTGTTAATATTATGCCACATTGAGGGTTTTAGGTTGTTTCATGTCTAGGTGAATTCTTGGATACGTATTTTTGATGAATATGCTTAGCTTAAGATACTCATTTATGTTTCCATCTTCTTTTCTTATTACAAAGCATGAAACAAAGACCGATTTTAAGCTAATTTCTACTGATAATCTCTGTTTTGGATCTCGTTCAATTAACTTTCATTTATCTGGGCTCATGTATTGGAGGAATTTGAGAAAGTAATCAAAGATGGCATACACAGTGACTCATGTATTTAATCTCTTATCTGACTCAACCTTGAATTCATCCAAAACTGTGTGTGCAATTTACTTTTCAATACATGAACTTGACTGAGCTGTAAAAGGGACACAACCCAGGAAAATATACATAAATGAATTGATTGTGTACTTTTGTAGGCAATTATTCACATAATGACTTGGCTAAAGTTAGTGTACATTTTTAAATGTCAGGCTAACTGAGACTTTAAGCCTACTACATCTACAGCATGTCTATGTTTGGTTTGTATAGAGCATGATCTGGTTTTGGTGTCCAGGAATAATATAAAATCAAACAGCAAAAGTTGTAAAAGCTGTAATAATGCATACTTCATCCTGTGTGGAGTACTATTACAATTTTAAATATTATTCCAAATTTTTCTCCCTGGTTTTCTTAAATTAATTTCATATTATTAGAACATTTCATTTTCATTTTGTTTAGCAGTCATTTTACTGATCTTTACAGCACTGTATTATTAACATTTACCCAGAAAGGCAGTCATTTGCTGGTCTGTAAAAATTTTTGACAATAAAATTAAAATATATTAAAGGAGTCACAACTAAAAATAGTTTGCAGAAGTTACAGTACAAATCTTAAGATAGAATTAAAGTGATAAAACAAAGAAGGACAAAAGAGGGTCATCTTATTTTGATATATGGGTATGTTTATTTCAAATGAAGACAGTACCATGAATATTTATGTGATGCATGTAAAATGAGACATTAGAATTAAAGGTAGGCTTTATAAAGAGAAGATATCAATACTTCACTTTCAGAAATTAAGTAGGGAAAATATAAATAAGGTAGAAATGGTCTGAATAATATAATTAGTAGAACTGTGTGTGTGTGTTTGTGTGTGTGTGTGAGAGAGAGAGAAAGAGAGAGAGACTGATCACAGAGTCATCCATTTTCTGGATAAGAGCAATTCTCTGCTTCCTTAAAAGTTCCTTAACAGGGAAGATGATGGCTCCAGAAGGCAGGCAGTAGCTTCAAAATTTCACACTATTTAAAGGTCAGGAGAGCATCTCAGAGGTCTCCATGCTTTAAGACCAATCTTCCACTATATTCCAAACCTCCTGTCTTAGTTTGTCAGGGCTGCTATGACAAATATGACATACCGGTTGGCTTAAACAAAAGGAGTTTATTGTCTCACAGTTTTGGAGGCTAGACATCCAAATCAAGTTATCCACAGGCCATGTATTCTCTTAGAGCCTGCAGTATTTGTGCTGACTTGTCAGCAATTTTTGGTGTTCCTTGGCTTGTCGGTGCATCTCTGCCTCTGTCACATGGTGGTCTCTCTCTTCTCTGGCTTCTCCTAACTTGACTACATCTGAATTTCCTCTGCTTTAAGGACTTTAACCACATTGGATTAAAGCCCACCCTGATTCAATTTGTCCTCATCCAGACAGGATCTTGTGAGGTCCTATTTGCAAATGAGTTCACATATACAAGGCTAGTGGTGGGGGGAGGGGGGAGGGTTAGAAGTTGAACATGTCTTTATGGAGGACATTTTTCAATCCACCAAAGTTCCTAAAAAGAAGTCAAGGTGAGGGGGGCGGGGCATAGATCTGTTTGCTATGGATAAGAAGCTTCATGACAGGAGGGAAACTGAAGCTCAAAGACTCTTCACCTTCCTGCCAAGACAGATAGTTTTCTCTCCTAGACTCACAGCTTCCTACTGTACTTTGCTTTGGAATCCGTCTGGAATAATCCCACCGCACCATTTATCCCTGTGTATTCAGTAACCTCGAGAATATCAAGACTCCAAAGTTTATCGCTTATGATCTGGACACATGCTTTGGTAGTTATCTTAATCTTACTCTATCTCACAACCCTCCCTGATTCACAAAACTTCCCATGGTGCCCTCTTGTCTGTCCTCTGCAAAATCCCCTAGAGCTTCAAACTCTTCTCTGAACATTTCTTTTATTGTTTGCTCTCACCCTTAGTAATCACTCCTTGAGAATACTGTGATTCCTCCACAGTCCTCTCAGGTAACAGGCTCACATCCTAGCACTGGGTCTGGAGAAAGGGCTGTTTTCCCTTCCACATGCCCAACATTGGGTTTCTTTCCACCTCATTGCTGATTCCAGACTGTCGTCTCCTCTTGGATCCTAAGCTTCTCCAGTTTTGGATCAAATGACCTCTGTATATTTTACCTACCATGCTCTTTGTTGAATTAATCTACAGATTTCTAGCTACACTGTCCCATTCCTTGAAGATTATAGGTCTTTCCACTGGGAAGTTAAATAGGCATTTTAAAAGTCTCATGCTCAAAACAGAATTCCTTGTATCTTTTACTAACCCCTGATCTATTTTTCTTGCAATCCTACAGATCTATGAAATGATATTTCCAGGTAAAGGAAACAGCAAGTGCAAAGGCACTGATGCATAAGCATTTCTTGTCATGTCTGAAGAAAAGTAAAGGAGGCTGCATTCACATTATGGAGCTGAGTTAGCAAACTGGAACATAGCAGAAGATGAGATACTGAGAGACAAGATTGCCATGGGTCTGGTTTACCATTGCAAGGACTTTGGCTTTTAATCTGAGTGAGATGGGTAGTTACTGGAAGGCTACAAGCAGAGAAGTTTCAGGATCCAATTTATGTTTTAAATAAATCACTGAATGTTAAGTAAAGTATGCAAGCATCAAATACAGAAGCTGAGCAACCAATTAATTGATTTTTATAATAGCCAAGGTGAGAGATGATGATGTTTATCCAGGAAGACATGATGGAGAATATAAAATTGGTTCTAATCTGGATATATCGAATGTTGAGGTGACAGGATTTGTTGTTTTCCAAACAGTTATTTTACACTTTTTTTCACTGAAATACTCCCATGTAAAATGCTATTACATTGAATAAATATCTATGAATTTGAAGAAATGTTTTCCCATTAAAATTGTCCTAAAATGTTAAGAAAGCAACCTGACTTAAATTAAATGCATACTTATCAATTCAGAAGCAGATTATAACCCACTAAAAGACAAAGGCTGAGTGTGAGCGCAAGTCTAGGCCTAGAGAATATGCTCAATCTATATTTTAAATACATAAATGAACTCAGAAGCAAAATTCGAATGGAGTCTAAATGGTGAGATATAAGGCCATAAAGGAAAGGAAAGGTTGAATCATAAATGGAATTATTTATTACGTTAAGCAACATGAACACTATTGAACTGTATTCAAAAAATAATAAGGGGTCAGTGAAATATCTTAATTATGGGAATTTATTAATTAGGGAATTATTTTATAAAGGTAATTCATGCTCAGGGAAAAAAAATTGGGAATGGAGAAGAGCTCAAGTGCATGGAAGGATAACATGAGGCTATTTCAGTAATCCTGGTTGAGTTGATGATAGCCTGAATTAGAGTAGTTGAAATAAAGAGAAGTCAATATATTTAAGGGAAATTAAGGTACAGAAATGACACGGCCTAGTGATCAAAAAGGAGTGAGACTTTGGGGTCGGGGAGGAAGTGATGAGTGCACTTTTTATACATGGCTGTTTTGGGGACATGTGTAATTTATTTAAGGATAGTATTTTCTAGACACATGCTTACATGTGTGGAGAGGAGAGAAATAAAGAGAGTGTATTAACGGTGAATGAAGCCATAGAAGTGGATGAGTTCACCCAAAATGAGAATATAAGAGGAAAATGATGAGAGAAGGTTAAGAAATGGATAAGAAAAATGTTTAGATATGGATAAATAAGAGGAACAGTAGTAACTAAATGAATATATGAAAGACTGTATAAGAGGTATGGAGAGAATTGGTTGAGAAAATATTTTCTCCTCTATTTCCCTGTAGATTCTTTGCTTAAATAAAATTCTATGATACAACAAAATCTTATTTTGCACACACACACACATGTGCAAAAGTTTAACCTGTTGGTTGAAGCAGTGCATATACTCATGTTTGGACACTTTGGGTACACTGAACGTATTTTGGAAACCAAAACCAACAGTTTAAGCAAACTAGCCTCATATGAAAAAGCTCAAAGAAGTTTCTAGCCTAGAAATGTTCTTTAGGGAACGGCATAGTAATGATATTCATCTCTTTGAAACAGTATTTGTTTTGAGAATTTTAAATTATGTTTTCTTGTTTCCCTTATGGAGATGACAAAGGAGACCAGATTTAAATTGCAGCACAGTAAATTGAGGCTCATTATTAAGAAATCTAAGAACTGTATTGATAGAAAATGTACCCTGATGAATTTTACAAATACAACTAGATCAATCATAATATATGAAACCAAAAGCAAAGGAAAACAAAAACATTCTACATGATTGCTAAAATTTAAACTGTTAGAGCCTATTGTTGGAGTACTTGGAGCACAGAGTGTTTAGAACATTGATTTTTATGCATGCTAAAGAATTTTGAAACTTCTTTTTGAGGGGAAAACAAAAACAAAAAACTTCCTGAAACATTCTCCAAGTAGGCAATAATTTAGAAATCCAAAATGATGTCTACCCAGGAGCAAAAAGTCAAGATGTGTAATTGGATCATCCAATGGAATCAAGAGTATCCCTTAGCAAAGCATTCCCTGAAGCAATGTGGATTGCACAGTTCCCAGTGTGATGGACTGAACACAGCGAGGTTCCACTTTTGTTCTGCAAAACAGGCTGCCAAGGTGCTCAACACCAACGAGAGGGCTATTTTATCAGTGACTTAATCTTATAAAATTTATCAGTGTGTTCTCACAACTCTCCCCCAGCATAAGCCTTCTTAGGGAATGCAAAGTTTAGCCAATTGAGAGTTTGGCATCACTCCAACAGCATGAAATAGGTGATGGAGAGATGAGTCAGACCAGTGCCTTCAGCAGATTTCAGCTAAATATTCAGTTATAATTAATATTTTGGAACTTCTCTCCATGTTCAACTCTGGCAGGGAAAGTTTTCAATGATTTTTTCTCTAAATTTTTTTTTTTTTTGTCATAGAAGTAAAAATGTGCATGCAAAAATCCTGCCATTCAACAAAAATCCCTGGATCTGACTGTCATAGAAACTTCAAATATTTTCAGGATATTAATGAATAGGAATCCATATTTGTATTTTGCACCTGAAGTCAGCTGTCACAGTTAATGTGCACTGAGTACCATAGTATGCTTCCACAGAATATACAAGACACTCCAATAGGAGCACCCTGGTCCCTTCAGAACCAATAAGCCTCAAGAACCTGAGGCAGTTACCTATATGATTCCAACTCAACTGACTGAGAAGTGAATAATTCAGATAGTTCTACATATTTGTTTAGCATTGTACAGACTCTATCTTAAAATAAAAATTGGGGTATATTGTTGAGCAATTTCACCCAATTATTTTCATTTTCTCAGCAATTTTCTATCACTTAAGCATCAATCTATTATATGTGCATTTGTTTATATATACATATGTATGTGCCTACATGTGTTTATATATATATATATATATATATATATATATATACTTATATACATATACATACAGGTTATAGTACATACATAATTTTCTGAGACTTAATTTTGTTATCTTAAGCCAGAATCCAAGGTAAGTAAGAACAAATGATTTTGCTTCTTTCATTGAGCTAAGAATCTTTTATATATATAATTAATCACAGGCTTACACCCACAATCAACAACTGCTATTGAAGGAGCACATTATTTTTGCTCATAGATGCAATGTGCCTGAGTATTTTAGGTATGTGTGTGTTTGTGAATTTTTTATACAGTATAACCAGGGTCCACACCATTATAGATGTACACTGACTACAAAATTGCATTCATTGACAATGGTGCTAATGTTTGGATTGAATGAGCAGAGGAGAAACTGGAGTTTAAATAATAATAAGTGATAAGGTTGTAAAGAACACAGATGAGGAAAAAGTGATTTAAATGTTCAGTGAAGGGAAAAAAAGAACAAGAGGAATAGAGAAGAAAGAGGTGATTTGAATTTATCTTAGGCTCCAAGGGCCAGTTTAAAACTCTGTCTCAAAGTATGTGGAGGTTTATTCATAAAAAGGTATAGCATCCTGAGACCCAAATATGCTTCTCATGTCACAGAATACTCCTATCTGAAAAGAGAAAATACTAAACAATTCCAGTGATGATTACATTCCATATGTTTAGTATATGGACTTTATACAAACTTTTGGTATTGCTAAATGCCTAACCTGTATATAAGTTAGATCTTGAATAAGTGTTGTTCAGAAAGAGAGACACCTAAAGAGATGTCAACCCACTCCAATACAGGTGTCAGGGTCTTCAGCAAAAAGCACGATTCACACAGACTCTGATGGAAAGACAGTTATTCACACAGGGAGGAGACAGAGCAAAGTCAGTTTCACTAGTGGGCGTCAGTTCCCCATAGCTGGTGGGTGTCTATCTGTGATACAGGTGGGAAAATGTAGGCACAGCACACCTCTAATGTGTTTGTGTGCCACAGTGGAAAAACATTTCTCTCTCCCTCCAGGGACGAATATATCATTGGAGTGTGAGCTGGATGTCATAAAACATGCCCACTAGTGTCAGACTGTCTCTGGTTAACACTTACATATGCTCTGAAGAGAAGGGAAGGAATGTACCGGCAGTCCCTTTATCTATGAGAGGATTGTGTTTTATCCTGCCAGGCAGACACACCTGGTCCTGAGCACAGGATGTATTTGTGGGTCCCAGGAAAAGGTGGTAGGCTCTGAAAGGACTGCCCCCTACCCACAATAAATGACTACCAAATATAAACTATCTATTTATTGAAATGGATAGGTATATCAGTACTAAAAAAACTCAATTTCCCTTGGACAAAAACTTTACAAAGAAGGACTAAAAATTGCACAGATCATCAAAGGCCCAATGACCAAGTAATGGTAACTGTTGACACTTGAAAACAGCAATGATTATTAAAAGCTGAGAATGATTAAATTTTCGAATTTTACTTGAAAAGTAAAAATAAACAAAGCATATACTGATTATTTTGTTTCCATTATGTAATGCATTTTACTAATTTGGAGTGTGATAAATTTATTTAATCAATTACTATTTTGATATGTGTTCAAAGGTGTATTTATTTATGGCCTATATTAATTTTCTTGTTTTGTTATTATGGATAGTGGCTGATTATATATATCTGGCAATTTTTTCTTTGAAAATATGAAAAGCAATCTCTATTTTTGATCTGATATTTTTAGTAAATAAAAAAAGAAAGAAAAAGAAAAATATATAGGACAAATACCCAGGAAATATGAGATTAACATAAATGGGGTGAATGCAAAAAGAATTTTCTCAGTTGATGTTTTTGAAAAGTTTCATGCATATCTACCTACAACCAAAAAGAATAGAAATGCCCAGTTTGAAACCTATTCAGAGATGAAATACCATATGGGCATTTTTGCCATCATCAAATAAAGTTCTATTCATTCACTTATTTGTTCCTTTATCATGAAATTTTCAACAAAATTAAATGATTCCATGAAGAGCTTTTGTTTTGACACTGTCTCAAGTGTTAATATCATGTCTTTTTGAAAGGCTTTATCAGAAAACACCTTCTTTCCTTCTTTCTTTCCTTCTTCCCTCCCTTCCTTCCTTTCTCTATTTTGGTTTGTTTAGGTATCAAAATAATTGCTTAGGCTGTGTAAACTAATCTTGCTAAGGCTGAATAATCAGCTTTGAAGATATTATTTTATATCATGGCTCCAATTTCCCTAATAAGGATTTAATATCACTTTTTTGACCAATTATTTTTAATTAAAGTATAGAACACATACAGAAAATACACAAAATCAAGTGCACACCTCTATGAGTTACCATTAACATAAACTACATCTCATTTTTTAACATAGACATTCAGTTCACCAACTGCCAAATTATTGAAAAGACAGACATTTATCCTCTGCTCTGCATGCCACCATTGTCATCAATTAAAATCATTTACATGTGGATCATTTAATTTTGTCTATTTGTCTATCCTTTTACCAATGGTCCTGTCTTGATTATCTTCACCTTTAACAAGTCCCTTTTTTTTGTTCTTCTTCAATTGTTTCTTGATATTTCTTGGCCATTTGAAATTCCATGTGAAATTTTAAGTCAGCCTGTCCATTTCAAAAGAAAAAAAATCATCTAGTGACTTTGGGGCGATTGTACCTATGGAACAATTTGAGGGAAAATTGACATCTTTTTAATATCTACTCTTCTAATCCATGAACAACTATGTCTATTCATTTATATAGCTCTTTAATCTTTCTTAATAGAGTTTTATTTCTTTAGAGTTGTATATATCTTTTGTAGATGTATTTCTATGTATTAACTTTCATGCTATTATAAATATTACCTCTTTATTTTTAAAAAATTTTGGCAGGCATATATAAATACAATTTAATTTTTTAAAGTGATACTACATCTACCAAACTTACTAAACTCACTTTTTAAATTCTAAAATGTGAGTAGTAGTATTTGGAATTTGTACGTACAGAAATATTTTACCTACTAACAGCAAGAGTGTTATTTCTTCCCCTCCCATCCTTACATCTTTTTTTTGGCTTAGAATTTCCTTTTCAATTTTTAATTAGAGAAATGCAGGTTTACAGAATAATCATGTGAAGAATACAGTGCTCCCATATACTCCCCTATTGTTGACAATTTGCATTAATGTAATGCCTTTGTTACATTTGAGGAAAGAATATTAAAACTGTGGTTTATACTAGGTGTAATTTTTCCCTTATACCACCCTATTATTAAAACTTTGTATTAGAGTGGTACATTTGTTAAAATTCATGAAATAGCATTTTAATACTTGCACATCATTTAAAATAGAGATCACTGTGCTATATAGTCTTAGGTTTTATCTTTTAATTCTTATTCTGGTAACATATACACAACCCCAAAATTCCCCTTTTAACCACATTCACATATATAATTCAATATTATTAATAACATTCACAATGTGTTACATTTACCATTATCCATTTCCAAAACCTTACAATCAACCCTAATAGAAATTTTGTACAAATTAAGCATTAACTCCCTATTCTTTAACCCCAGTCCAGCTTCTGGTAACCTGTATTCTAGATTCCAACTCCACAAGTGTGCTTATTCTAAATATCATTGAGATCATATAGTATTTGCCCTTCTGTGTCTGGCTTATTTCACTTAACATAATGTCTTCAAGGTTCATCCACTTTTCTCATGTATAAGGATTTCATTCCTTTTTGTGACTGGAATATATAATATTTCACCATATGTGAAATATGACTAACATTTTGTTTAGTCATTCATCACTTGATGGACATGGGCTGCTTTCATCTTTTGCCCAATTGTGAATAATGCTGCTATGAATATCAGTGTTCAAATATCTGTTTGAGTCCCTGCTTTCCATTCTTTTGGGAATATAGCTAGCAGTGGGATTTCTACGGTAATTCTATACTTGACTTTCTGAGGAACTGCCAAACTGTCTTCCACAGCAGCTGCACCATTTTACATTCCCACTAGCAAAGAATGAGTGTTCCTGTTTCTCCATATCCTCTCCAACACTTGTAAGTTTCTTTTTTTTTTCAATAGTAGCCATTCTAGTGGCTGTAAAATGGTATCTCATTGTGTTTTACATTTGTATTTCTATGAAAGTGAATGATGTAAAGCATCTTTTCATTTGCTTTTTAGCCATTTGTATATCCTCTTTGCAGAAATGTCTGTTCAAGTCTTTTGCCATTTTCTAATTGTTCTGTTTGCTTTTTTATTGTTTAGTTGCAAGATTTATATATTTTGGATATTAAACCATTATCAGATATGTGTCTTCCAAATATTTTCTCCCATTGAGTAGGTTGTCTTTTCACTTTTGTAATAGTGTCCTCGGATGCACGAAAGCTTTTACTTTTGTTGAAATCCCATGTATCTATTTTTTTTCTTTTGTTGTTTGTGCTTTGGGTTTGAAATCTAAGAAAGCACTGACTAACAGAAGATCCTGAAGATGCTTCCCTACATTTTCTTCTAGGAATTTTATAGTCCCGATTCTTATATTTAGGCCTTTGATCCATTTTGAGTTAATTTTTGTATACGGTATGTGATTAGAGTCCTCTTTAATTCTTTTGCCCATGGATATCCAATTCTCCTAACACCATTTGTAGAGGAGACTATTCTTTCCCAAATGAATGGACTTGGGAGACTTGTCAAAAATTAATTGGCCACAGATGTGAGGTTCTATATCTGAATGCTCAATTCAGTTCCATTGGTCTATACTTGTGCCATTTAGCATGCTGTTTTGACAACTGTAGCTTTGTAATACGCTGTAAAGTCAGAAAATGTGAGACCTACAACTTATTTTTTTTTTTTAAATCAAGAAAGAGGAAGAATATGTAAGTCATTTTGGTTAGAATTGACATTAACAATATTTAGTCTTTCAATCCATGAACATGGAATGTCCTTCCATTTATTTAGGTCTTTTTGATTTCTTTGAGCAATGCATAGTAGTTCTCTGTATATGGTCCTTCAAGTCCTTGATTAAATTTATTCCTATAAATTTGATTCTTTTAGATGGCATTATAAATGGATTTTTTCCCTTGATTTTCTCCTCAGTCTGCTCATTACTAATATATTGAAACACTACTGATTTTTGTGTATTGATCTTCTACCCTATCACTTTGCTGAACTTGTTTATTATCTTAGTAGCTTTATTGTAGATTTTCTGAGGATCATGTCATCTGCAAATAGTGAAAGTTTTATTTCTTCTTTTCAATTTGGATGCTTTTATTTATTTCTCATGCCTAACTTTTCTGGATAGAAGTTTCATTATAATGTTAAATAACTGTGGAGACAGTGGCCATCCTTGTATTGTGCCAAATCTTAATGGGAAAGCTTTCAGTCTTTCACCATTGACTATGATGTTAGCTATGGGTTTTTCATAAATACCATTTATCATGTTGAGGAAGTTTTTTTCTATTCTTGTTTTTCTAATTGTTTTTATAAAATTAGGATGCTGGATTTTGTCAATTCCTTTTCTGAGTCAATCAAGATGCTCATGATTTTTCCCCTTCATCTTATTAATGTTATATATTGCATTAATTTATTTTCTTATGTTGACCCACCCTTGCATGGCTGGGATAAAAGCCACTTGATCATGGTGTATCATTCTTATAATGTTCTGTTGGATTCAATTTGGAAGTATTTTGCTGAGGATATTTACATCTATATTAATAAGAGAAAATGGACTCTAATTTTATTTTCTTGTAGTATCTTTATCTGGCTTTGGTATTAGGGTGATGCTGACCTCATAGAATGAGTTAGGTAGTAAATGTTCTGGAAGAGTTTCAGAAGGACGGGCATTACTTATTCTTGGAATGATTCGTGGAGTTCACCTATGAAGCCATCTGCTCCTGGGGTCTGGGTTGTTGAGATGCTGTTGATGACTGATTCAATCTCGTTACTTGTAAAAGGTCTGTTGAGATCTTCTGTTTCTTACAGAGTCAGTGAAGGTTGTTTGTGTGTTTCTAGGAATTTGTTCCTTTCATCTAAATTATCTAATTTGTTGGCATACAGTTGTTCATAGTATTCTCTTATGATCCATTTTTATTTCTGTGGGTTCTGCATTAATATCCCCCTATCATTTCTGATTTCATTTTTGTGAACTCATGCTTTTGTTTGTCAGTTTAGCTAAGAGTTTGCCAATTTTGTTGATTTCTTCAAAGAACCAACTTTTGATTTTGTTAATTCTGTTTTTTTTTTTCATTTGTTTATTCTCAATTTCATTTATGTCTGCTGTAAACTTTGTGATTTCTTTCCTTCTGCTTGATTTGGGATTAGTTTGCTGTCTTCTTTTTCTGGTTCATCCAGGTGTGTGTTTAGGTTTTTCATTTAGCTCTTTCTTCTTTTTAAATGAAAGCTTTAGGGCTATAAATTTCCCCCTCAGCACTGCTCTTATTGCATCCCATAATCTTTTTTTTTTTTTTTTTTTTTTTTGATGGCATATATTTTATAGGAGAAATTACAGTTATAAAAATGAAATTTATATAATTAGAAAATTTCTGAAGGGATACAAAACAAATTGATAAGTCACTGCTTCAGAGCAAGGAAATGGAGGAACAGAGGTCAGCATTGAGAGGGAAATCTACTTTTGATTGTATATCATTTTGGAGTGATTTAATTTTTTTACTTTAAAATTACCTTCTATTCTGGCTTCTCTTCAATTGATTCCTAGCCTCATGACCTAGAAAAGATTGGTCCATGTCCCAGATTCTCATTCATAAAATTCAAGGCCCAATACCTGTTGGGAAAAGGGAAATAAATAAAGTGTAAAAAAACATGCCAAGCCCTGGTCAATGTCATAGAGGGTAAAGTTCCATCATGGTGCTGCCTGACCTGCCATCGAGCAGGGGAAGGAGCATTCCAGTTGACCACAGGATAATCTCCTCCACTTTTACTACCACCAACACCATGTCTTCATTTACTCTAAATTTTCAATAGATTGTGTTCCTTCTTTTCCTCTAATGCCCCAAACTCTTTCCTCCTTTAGGAACTTTGCATATGCTGATCTAGTTTTTTTAAATTTAATTTATCGAGATTGTTCACATACCATACAATTATCCAGAGATCCAAAGTGCAGAAACAGTTGCTCGCGATACCATCACACAGCTGTGCATCCATCACCACAATTAATTTTTTTTTCAATTTTTGTAACATTTTCATTATTCCAGAAAAGAAAGAAAGACAGGAAAAGAAAACTCAGATTCTCCCATACCCTTAACCACCCCCCCCTCCATTACTGATTCAGAGTTTTGGTATAGTACTTTTGTTGCTATTGATGAAAGAATGTTAAAATATTACTAACTGCAGTATATAGTTTGTGATAGGTATATATTTTTCCCTATATGCCTCTCTATTATTAACTTCCAGTTATAGTGTCATTTGTTCTAGTTCATGAGAGAGATTTCTAATATTTTTACAGTTAGTCACAGGCATTGTCCACCACAAGATTTTCTGTTTTATACATTCCTGTCTTTTAACTTCCAACTTTTCTTCTGGTGACATACGTGACTCCAAGCTTCCCCTTTCCACCACACTCACATACCATTAAGCACTGTTAGTTATTCTCACAATAACATGCTACTGTCACCTCTCTTCAACTCCAAACAATTAAGTTCAACTTCATTGAACATTCTGCTCATAATAAGCAACTGCACCCCATTCCTTAGCCTTGTTCTATATCCTGGTAACTTGTATTTCATGTCTATAAGTTTACATATTATAATTAGTTCATATCAGTGAAACCACACAATATTATGTCCTTATGTGTCTGACTCATTTCACTCAATGTAGTGCCCTCAAGATTTCTTCATCAGTGTGTTTTTTTGTTTCTTTGATTTTTGTTTTTAAAGATGGTTTGTTTACCCACCATACTTTCCTTCCTAGATAAACAATCGATGGTGCCCTGTATAGTCATATATTTATGTATTCAATACCATATAAAGACATCACCATTTCTTCCACAAAGAAGGAGGAAGAGTCAAAGAAGGTAGAAAGACAAAAGAAAAAGGAAAAGAAAGAAAAAAGAAACATGACAGCTAAAAAGCAACAAAAGGAAAGACAGAGTTAATCTAAAGTAGGAGAAAAGAGCCAGACAATATCACCAATGCCAAGAGTCTCATACCCCTCTCTTATGCCCCCCTCTTAAAGGCATTTAGCTTTGGTATATTGCCTTTGTTACATTAAAGGAAACATAATACAATTTTTCTGTTAACTATAGTCTCTAGTTTGCATTGATTGTATTTTATTCCCCAATACCACCCTATTTTTAACACCTTGCAAGGTTGGCATTCATTTGTTCTCCATCATGTGAAAACATATCTGTACATTTTATCACAATTGTTGAGCATTTTTAGGTTTCACTGAGTTATACAGTCCCAGTCTTTATCTTTTCTCTTTCCTTCTGGTGTCCCACATGCTCCTAACCTTCCTCTTTCAACCATACTCACAGTCATCTATGTTCGTTGTACTTGCATTGCTGTGCTACTATCACCCAAAATTGTGTTCCAAACCTCTCACTCCTGTCTTTTCCCTTCTCTCTGTAGTGCTCCCTTTAGTATTTCCTATAGCATGGGTATCTTGTTCACAAACTCTCTCACTGTCTGTTTGTCAGAGAATATTTTAAGCTCTCCCTCATATTTGGAGGACCGGTTTGCTGGATATAGGATTCTTGGTTGCTGGTTTTTCTCTTTCAGTATCTGAAATATATTACCCCACTTCCTTCTTGCCTCCATAATTTCTACTGAGAAATCCACACATAATCTTATTAAGCTTCCTTTGTATGTGATGGATCGCTTTTCTCTTTCTGCTTTCAGGATTGTCTCTTTGTCTTTGATGTTTGATAATCTGATTATTAAGTGTCTTGGCATAGGTCTATTCAGATGAATTCTGTTTGGGGTATGTTGTGCTTCTTGGATCTGTAATTTTATGTCTTTCATATGAGATGGGAAATTTTCATTGATTATTTCCTCCATGATTCTTTTTGCCCCTTTTCCCTTCTCTTGTACTTATGAGACACCCAAGACATGTATATTTGTGCATTTCCTGTTGTCATTCAATTCCTTGAGACGTTGCTCATATTTTTCCATTCTTTTCCCTATCTGTTCTTTTGTGTGTAGGATTTCAGGAGTCTTGTTCTCCAGTTCCTGAATGTTTTCTTCTGCCTCTTGAGATCTGCTGTTGTATGTCTCCATTGTGTTTTTTACTTCTTGTTTTGTGCCTTTCATTTCTATGGATGCTGTCAGTTGTTTTTTCAAACTTTCGATCTCTACCTTATGTTCACCCAGTATTTTCTTTATAGGCTTCCTCTTTTTTGTTATATCTTCCCTGAACTCAATGATTTGGTTTTTGATTTGGTTTAGCATATTTCTTTGAAAATATTTAATAGTTTGTTTCATTAAAGCAAAACAGTATCTCAATCATATTTTTATTGAGGTGTAGGTTTTTTCCTTTGACTGGGCCATATCTTTGTTTTTCTTAGTATAGACTGTAGTTTTCTGTTTTCTAGGCATCTAGTATCCTTAGTTACCCCAATCAGATTTGCCCAGACTAAAACAGGTTCAGGTCTCAGAACGTGGTTACACTCAGGGTGTATCTTAGAAGAATGACAGACTTTCCTTTGAGGTCTCCAGTCACTGTGCTTTTCCTAACCTTCCCAGCAGGTGGGCCTGTCAGTCTGTCATGCCCAACTGGTGTAAAGAGTTGTAGCCCCTTCAGTTTCTGTTTTGGTTGTTTCAACCAAGCTCTGGGGTCTGGTTCTGAAGAGAAAGCTGGGCCACACCTCCTTACTCTTAGGGAAGATACACCTGCTAGGGAGTTATCATCTGCATTCGAATTGTCTGTCTGATTCTGTTATCTCCACCCCTGTCTGGGTCAGAGTGCTGCAAACTGAAAATGGCCATGGCTCTCTCCTCTGAGCCCCTTAGGTTGAGAGAGAGAAAAATTGACAGAAAGCCCCCTTTTAGAGCCAGTACATGGCCCCCCAGTTTCACTCATCGGCCAGAGGCAACACCTGTTCTTCTGGGCTGCCCCTCCCAGGACAGATGAGTCTTCTGGTTCTCTAAGGTCAATTGTCACTAAAAGCCTCTGTCTGCGTGTTAGGGGTCTGTAGCTTGTATTAAGCAGTCTACATTTGTTAATTAAAACCCCAGTTGGAGCTCAGTTGAGCTATATCCACTTGCTGGGAGAGTGCTGATTCTACCACAGAAAGGTTTCAGCTCAGCTTGCTATGGGGGGTGGGGAGGGGCCTCCCGGTGCAGGTCCACAGTTTTTACTTACAGATTTTATGCGGCAATTTCAGGCATTCCTCCCAGTCCAGGTTGGTGTATGATATGTGGATAGTCATGGTTGTCCCCAAGCAGTTATTCCAAATTATTTACTAGTTGTTCCTGGTTGTTCATTAGTTGTTCCAGGGGGACTAACTAAATTCCCCTCCTCCCTATGCTGCCATCTTGTCCCCTTCCTCTCCCATAAGTTTTGATATATTGTGTTCTCTTTGTCATTTGTCTCAAGATATTTACTGATTTCCCTTGTGATTTCTTCTTTGACCCAATGATTGTTTAAGACTTTGTTATTTAACTTTCATAAATTTGTGGATTTTCCAGTTCTACCTCCTTTTATTGATTTCCAGCTTCCTTCCATAATGGTTATAGAAGATGCATTGTATGACTTCAACCTTTTTAAATTTATTGAGATTTGTTTTGTGACCCAACATGTGGTCTGCCTTATTGAATGATACATGTGCACTTGAGAAGAATGTACATTCTGCTGATTTGGTGTAAGGTTCTGTATTTGTCTGTTAGGCCTAGATCATTTATCATATTATTCATGTTCTCTATTTCTTTATTAATCTTCTCCCTAGATGTTCTATGTATTGGTGAAAACGGACTATGAAAATTTTCAACTACTATTGTGGCAATGTCTGTTTCTCCCTTCAGTTTTGACAGTGTTTGCATCATGAATTTTGGGGCACTGTGGTTATGTGCATAAATATTTATGGTTTTATTTCTTCATGTTGGAGCACACTTTTTATAAATAGTTTCCTTGTTTCTTATAACAACTTTTCATTTAAAGTCTATTTTGTTTGATATTGGTATAACTAACCAAGCTCTTTTTTATTACTATTTGCATGGAATATGTTTTTCCATCCTTTCATTTTCAACTTATTTCTGTATTTTGGTCTAAATTGACATTCTTGTAAGTAGTATATAGATGGATCATTCTGCCAATATGTGCCTTTTGATTGGGGAGTTTAATCCATTAACATATGCTATAGCTGCAACACAAGGCTTTGACTTCTCATGCCAAATGAGGGGTTGGTGTACCCACAACCACATATACTCCTCCAAGAAGACAGGGGTGATCCCAGGGTTCTTTCATGACATATCACTATAGCAACCTGGTCACATTATATGAGAGGCCTGTTCACTAATAATGCAGCATAAAGATCCTGTAGCCTGCCCTAGAATGCAATGGGATAAAAGATAACTATAGATCTATTATTGTTCTTCTCACTATGAATTTTCCCCTAATAATACTACTCCAGTGGGCCTGTGTGTGTGTTGCTGGTCCCATTTGTTTTTGCATAATAAATGTTCTTCTTAAGATTTTTGAGTTCATCGTGTTACTAAATTCTTTAACAAGTTTATTTTATATTCATGGTTAAGGTTTATGTAATTTACTTTTCTAATTATTGTCTAGTTTTTGTACCAAGTTTATGCTAACCTAAAACAAAGCAGAACAAAAATTTGGAGGGGTTTATCCTATTTATATACTCTTGAACAGTTTTGTGAAATCATTTTTATTTCTTCTTGAATGTATAGACTTCACCAGGAAATTTATCTATGTTTGGAGTTTTTTACTACTTATGGTGTTTCTATATGCATTTAATTATTTTAATAATCATATGGCTATTTGTAATTTTTACTTTTTACTGGGTCAGTTTTTTGAAATAGTTTTTTTAGTAATGTCTTCATTTCACTACATTTTTAAAAACTTATTGGCATCAAATTCACCATGAATTTTTTTTTATTTTTAAAGCATGAATTACCTGTAGATATAATTCCCCTTTTCATTACTGCTATTTGTTATTCTTGATAAATATCACGGGATTTACACTATTATTTATATGACACCTTACAAAGAACCAGTTTTGTTTTATTCTAATCTTTGCTCTGATATGATGTTGTTTCTGTTTTGTTAATTTTTGCCTTTATTTTTGTAATTTTATTACTTTTTAAAATTTTCAGTTGCTGATATTTTCCTCATTTCCTGAGAAGTCAGTTTAAATTATTGAAATTTTAGAATTTACTATTTTAATGCATGCATTTAAAGTTATAGATTTTCCTTTAAGTATATGTTAACATGCATCCCACAAGAATTAGTATATTTTCATTATCAATTACTTCAAAATATTACCTTTTGATATTTTTATTAATCCATATATTATTTAAATCACATTTATTAATTTCTAAGTGTGAGGATTTTATACTTATACATTTAATTTTTAAAATTTCTAGTTTACTTTCCCTTTTGTCTGAGAAGACACTTTGAATGATTTTAATTATTTTGAAATGTGTAGAAAATTTGGTTAATTTCTGTAACTTTTCTGTATGCACTTGAAAAGAATCCTTCATTTCAGTGATATAAACACACACATACACACACACACACATATAATATATATGGATTTATATAACACTTCAGTGGCTCAGTGTTTATATTAATGAAGCCATTTTCTTAAACTGAATATTTAAGTAAACATCCTAGATAATTTCACTAGGAATAATAGTAACTAACATTTCTTGTGCAATTACTTGTGCCAAGCAATTTAAAAATCCTTTGCAAGGAATACATTCCTTAATACTCTTAGCTATTATCTAACATATTATCTAAATTCTGTTATTTCCATTTTACTGATTAAAAATCTATAGTCTGCAGAGTAGAAATGAAACTTGAACTCAGAACTTTGGTTCCCAAACTGGCACACATTAGAAAATACTATTTCTGAAAACTATTGACATAAACACAGACAGACATGCATGATGTATGCATGTATACATACATGCAAGCATGCAACATGCACACGCACACACACACACGCTATTGTTAAACTGTGGTACAGAGACAGACCAGACAACAATTTCACAAGTCTCCCTTGATGAGAACAAAATCAATACCTCTAAAGTATTCATTTATGGGGAGGGTTAGCTGAACTGACAGTCCTTATTTCCTACCATTCTCCCCTTAAGTGACACCTGTCTTGACATTTATCCACGGAATACTTCTGTCACCCTCTTTTGGTGTCTAGACTATACCAATCTTAAGAATATCAGAATCTCAGTCCATTTGTCCATCTTTCTTTGGTCTCCATAGGACTTCAGAATATAAGCTTACATTTTCAAGAATTTTACTGAAATATATTGAGAACAAAGAGGAATGAGTATTGTACAAGAGGCATTAAAAACCATGCAGGCTTAGAAAGAACAGGTTTCTGTTCCTGTAACATTTAAGCAGCTTACCAGTCCAAACACCTCTGTTCCATTCCCCAGGAAGGTTACAAGCCAGCCTCAAATGACTGGAGCCACTTTGCAGGCAATTTTCCTGGCCTCAGGCTCTTCTGCTTCCCTGGTTTTCTCCATAGGGTGAGAGCCACGTTTTCTGCAGGGAGCTGGTCAATTGCCCAACTTGTTCTCTCCGTAATAACTGCGAAAAGGAAAACATTCCAAACCTACTGCTGACCTAGGATGCTCCCACTTAGTTCTAGTTCCAACGTGACTGACAAGCCTATAACAGTCATAAAGAGAGCCTGACATCAACACACAAGAGGGAGTGGAAGGGTATAACTCGGCAGCTGACTTTCAGTCTCTGTCAGCTTCCCAGCTACAGGAAAACAAAATTTGCTGATTCAACTAGGAATAGCTAGGTCTGGGGAACCAATATAACCAAATAAATTTCATGAAAGTCTAATTCATAAGCCTTAATGGCAATTATATAATTTTAACTGAGAAAAGTAACTGCTATGTGATCAAATTGATCATGCTGCCACACTGTTCTCATCAGCAACACATTCAACAATCATCCCCCAAAAGCAGCTACTTTTTCAATATGTCCTTGAATTTTCAGGATTTACACGGTTTGAAGTTTGTGACCTTCATTCACTGACAAATTCCATACACTCACAATATTCCAAGATATTCATTATATAGACCTAACATTACACTGCCAAATTTACCCTGCTCTCCAAACATAGGTCGTATTTCCTTTCTAGGTAATCAGAGACACTATACAGCCTCCATTTTTTTTATGGTAAAATATATATATATATGATTTTTTTTTGTTTTTTTTTCGTTTAGCAGTATCATAGAAAGGAAGTCCACTGATTCTGCTCTTACAAATCTATCCCAGGCTGCTGGCTGGCATGGAAGGAAAGGGAAATTTGTCAGTCATCCAACTAATTATCTCAGCCCTTGACAGCCAAACCAAATAAACCCAGTCCCCAGTGAACATTCTAAAATGAATTGTCTAGATAACTACCATGCAGATGCAATAAAAAATTTGAGGATATAAACATTTCTGTATTTGTTCATTAATTCATTAATGCATATACCTCCAAATTGTTCATCCTGGGCTTCTAGGATAATGACCACAATAAAAAATCATAGGAACTAGCATTTATTGACTATTTAATATGAGCCTGGCAGTTGCAGTGTGATAAGTGCTTTCTATGTGTTCTCATTTAATTTTACAACAAGTCTGTGAGGTAGACACTAGCATACCTGGCACAAAATGAAGGCTGCAGTTCCCAAATAGCTCTTTAACTTTATCTGTATAAACAGCTTAGCACATATATTACTCAAATAAAATTTCCTATGTGTACTATGTGGGTTCTTTTTGACTTACTGCGATTCTCCTTTCTCTAAAAACCAAATGGATTTCCTTTTAGTCATCATTGTGGCATTTTTCTGATTCTCATATCCTTTCCTTTACTCTGATTGCTATCTTGAGTACAATGCTTGTCCCTGGTGTTGAATGATGCTGAGATTTCATGAATTTCTATGTGATATTCAGAATGTTACATAAAATTTTATTCCTTTATATTTCATGGAAATTGCTATTTTTGTTAACATTTGAGAAATGAGGCAACAAAATACTTATAATAATGACTAATCATGATTGATTCTGTATACCTGGAAGGCATGGGGCACTCACAGTTTCTGGCACATAAAGGGTTATTTTTTAAGGGGTGTCAAGTGTTGGCCAGAAATGACTCACTGAGGAACACAATTTTCTTACAAATTAAAAGGCACCTAGCCATGGAGAAGCCCAATTTATTAAAATTAATGAATAACAGATGGTTTTTAAAAGCCCAAACAAGGTGTTAATAGGACACTTTTAAAAATGATGCAGTAGAAGCTACAAGCTTATTTCAGCCTGTTGGAAAGTGATTATCTTCAGGATGTTCCTCAGCTCAATGGGAGCTTACAAAATATTTGAAAATAAATAGGTATTGGAGTAACACAGCCCTGGATTCAAATCCTGGCTTTAATGGTCATTGGCTAGCCTTGTGCACAAAGTATTTAATCATTCTAATTGCAAAACTGAATAATATTATATCTATACTTTGCTCCTGTCTTCAATTTGTTTCAAGGAAACAGGGTTTGCTGCTATTATCTTCATACAAAACATTTTTCTTCATTTTTAGGTGCTACAAGCTTGATCTCCCTAATGTACTCTCTCTCTCACTCTATCTCCGCATCTCTTTCACTTTCCACCTTGATTGAGCTAGCTGAGGGAGGCATGAATCTGGAGGAAGTCTGATTGTGGGGCTATTCATACAGGGTCTCACACCCCAAGGACCCACAAATTTAGCCTTTGTATAGTGTGATCATTCTTTAGGTGAGCAGCAGGAAACATTTGTACAAATACTGATCTTATCTGAAATATATGGATTCTTATGACAAGCTAAGTTTGGGTATAGGTGAACATACCAAAGCATGAAGGGCCTCAAAATTGGTAAGTTTCAACCTGCTCAAGCTATCAAAAAATTGTACATTGAAGATAACTGTTAGCGATCTATCAAACAGACTCAAGTATAAAAACTCAAGTTCTTCGTAGTGCAAACTCAGTGTATATTCATGATGTACTAGCTACACTATTTCTATGCCTTCAACAGTCACCTGAAGACCAGAGACTACTGATAACCATAACATATACCAATATAGCATCTCATGTTAAACTCCGGTTAGACAGTTACATTTGGGTTGTTGGTTTGTGTTGAGAAAGGATGTGGGGAGTAAAGCATTTTTAATTCTTAGGAATATATATTCATATAACATCAGGAGTTAAGAATTCATTGTGGAATGACAGAGTGGAAGCTTTGAAGATAGAAAAAGATAGGCACGTATGAAGTTGGCAAAAATGGTTCATACTCCATGAAGTGTGTAATGAAAATACGGTATGGTGGATTTTCATCCTTTAGTGTAGGGTTTGTTCATAGATGAATGTGTATGAAAATGCTAAATTTTCTGGTTAATGATTTATAATGTGGCCATTTCAAAATCTCATAGACATGCTCTTTTAAAATATAACTTCATATTTTGTGTTTTTCTGGAAATAATTTCTCTCACATCAAAAAGATGCATACACCATGAAAACATTTCACTCTCGGTCAGACATTACAGCATTGTTGGTAATGCTGTGGCATATAAATCTTGCTTAATTCACAATGGAGAGAGACAATTTAAAACTATCCAATCAAGCCTTTCCAATCAAACTTGGAAACAAATAATATAACCAAAATTCTTGAATAGGATGATATCTCCCATTTTTTAAATGTATCAGATAAAAACCATAGAAAGGTTGTGTGCAAAGATTTATTTTAACAATGCATCAAAGACTGATAAATAATTGAAAAAAATAAAAGGGCATGTATGTTAGCCTCTTTCTAAAGCACAATTGGTGTTTACCTGGAAAAAAATCATTCATAGATTGTAAAGCCTGAAAGTTTATGAGATACAAGGACTCTACATTCCCTATGTTATGAAATGGAGAGGAAAAAAGGAAAGCATGGTCATCATATCATTGTCTTTTCTGATTCTTCCATTATTCAAATATTTAATGAAGGCAGACTCTGTGTTAGGTGAGTAGTAGGGATTAGATGATGAACAAAGCAGTTATTGCCCTAGAATTTTGAATTTCTAATCTGATGGGAAAATGAGTATTATAAAAATTGCTAAGTGCTGTTAATAATAATAGCATTCAAGAATGGACTCTATATGTTACCTACTGTATTCAGTAAGTACAATTATTATCATTTTTAGGCAAACAATTAATTTCTCTCCTATGTTCCCCTTTTTAGAAAATATGTTTAAGGATTTCATCCAAGAAAAACATGTTTTGGTTTGCTAAAGATGCTGTTACACAAAATAGCAGAAATGGAATGGCTTTTATAAGGGGATTTATTAGTTTACAAATTTACAGTTCTAAGGCCATAAAAGTGTCCAAATTAAGGATCAACAAGAGAATACCTCCACTGAAGAAAGACCAATGGTGTCCAGAACAGCCCTGCCAGCCGGGAAGGCACATAGCTGACATCCACCGGTCCTTTGCTCCCAGGTTGGCTTCAAAATGCTTTCTCCAAAATGTCTCTGGTCTTCTGTCTCCCTTAGCTTCTCTCTCTCAGCTCCTGTGCATCCTTGCTTGTTCTCCCAGGGTGTTTCTAAGTGTTTGGATGTCCTCTGTTAGCTTTTCAAGGGCAAACTCTGGGCTTCTTCTCTTAGCTTAGCATCTCCAAATGTCTTTCTGTTTACATCTACAATATTCACCAAATGTCTGGGCCTGTGTGGGCTTTTAGCTCTCTTAAGGGACTCCAATGATATAATTAAGACCCATCCTGAATGCACAGGTTCACACCTCCAAGGAAATAATTATATCAAAGGTGTCACCCACAGTTGTGTGGGTCATATCTCCATGGAAGCATTCAATCTAAAGTTTCCACCAACAAGATTGGCTTAAAAGATCATGGCTCTTCTGGGGTACATAACATTTTCAAACCAGCACAATATGCAAATGAAATACAGGAAGTGATGGAACCCACAGAAGAGCTTCCAAAACAATTCAGGCTGATCAATGTGTCATAGGCCTCAAACATAATCAGTCTGAATTACAGTAAGAGGACAGTGGGTTATAGGCACTATGACATCAAAAATAAGAATGTGTTGGCAATGAAGTTACCATGAGAAAAAAAAATCATAAAATTAAAATATTAAGAAAATGATAAAAAGAAAGGCAACCCAAAATTCCAGAAAAAACAACAGTATCAAAAGAAATGCGGGAATGTGCATGAATATGAAGCAAAGTAAAATGTAGTGGCATCTGGAAACATGGAAAAAAACAGTGTTTGCCATAGTAGGTGCTCAATGAAATAATTAATATAATAAAGAAGATTGTACTTTCCGTAAACTTTAGGATCATTCTCTGTGAGTAGCACAGGGTTTGTAAAATTATAACCATAGAAAACAATTTTTATCCAAATATATAATTAGTTCTGCAGTCATATTTATATAGTCCAAACAATATAGTGTTCAATGTAATCAATTTTAGAATGAACAAGCTGCATGAAAAATAAACTTGAGTTACTGAAAAGAATGCAAATGTGATTTATATTGAAAATACTATGTTTTAGGCAAAGACATAAAAATTTCCCTCCTATATATTAATTAATTATTTAATTACATATAATGTATATATGTAAATTTGTGTGACAGGTGATTCAAATTGGAAGGGAGAAAGCGTGAGGACCTACAGGAAATGATGTGACATTACAATATCCAGTTTACAAAGTTCTTACTGATTATTCCTCAACATTCATGGACATAAAAATAAGCCAAAAAGACAATTATTAGTATTTATAAAAGTAACTTATAGAAGAACAAAACACAAACATCAGAGTATAAGACTTTCTTGAAATTCATTCCACATTTGATGGTTATTTTATCAGAGATGTATTGATTTAAAAATATATCTAAATAAATGTAATAAAATAAAGGTACATTATAGATATTTCAGAAAAATATACAAAAAAAAGAAGAAACACTGTAATGTCTTTAGTCAAAGTTTATGATTGCTAAACTTTTGTGGTGAGTTTTCTAATATTTAAATAAATAAATACATTATGACTTTACAAACTCATTATTGTGCTGTTTATAAGATTTTTTCAACTAATATTACATCAGCATATTTTCTTTATTTTCTGAAATTCTGAATTTCATGCTATTTTATGGTATGGATAAACTTATTTAACAATTACTCTGTTGAACATTTAGGCTTTGCAGCAGTAATTATCACTCATTCTACAGAAGTCACTGTCCTGGTGTCCATGATTATTGTCTTTACTTAAAATTATACACAATTATCTCATACATACACCATAACTTATGGTGGGGCAAACCCTTCCAGTGTAATTGGAATAACATTTCTCAGATTCTTGCTAAAATATCACAATGTTTTCCTTTCTATCCATCTGAAAGTCTCCCTTTCTTTACGTATACATCATTCAAGAAAACAGTTGAGATACCACCTAGACATGTAGACTTGCACAATTACTTCAGCCCAAATTAGTTAATTTAGGTAGTTATTGAGTAACTGCACTATCCTTTCAATGTACTAAATGGCTATGTGTACAAAAGCTAAATATGGTGGTGGCACAGGAATGTTTAACATTGCATTGAAATGTAATACAATAACCACATGAGAGGAGCATATTCTTATCCAAAACCATCCCTTTTGACCATTATGGAACTATAAATTTCACTCATGTTAGATTATACTGTTGCAACTTGCCATCATATTCTTTTCTGCTTCTGATGCTAAAGTCACAGCCATCATAAGCAATCATCTAAGTTGCATAACTTAAACTTCTTATGGTTCCCCATACTTCTCTTAGTCCTGGACACATAGGAAGTGATTAAAAAATGCTGGTGGCTTCAACTTGAGAGTTTTTCAATGAACAAGGAGCAATAGCTGCTCTCTTCTGAGCTGATGAATGCATAGATCTTTTACCCATTCCATTATTTTCTAAAGTACTTAAGTGCTTTAGCTGTTTGCTTTAAAAAATTGTGAAAATGGAGTAAAAGTCTGAGGATATTAGAAGTATTCTGTTTTACAGTCAATCAAAAGGCCAGGGGGCTTTTTGTATTAAACAAATCTCATCAGGGTAGTTCATTGACACAATTAGATTCAATGCTTTCTTCAGTTTCAGATATCTATTCATTTTGAGGCACTTTCTTCCTTGTTTAATCAAATTTAAAATGGGAGACTTTTCCTGGCTACATAATCAACGTTAAATTAAAATGCACAGGGATCTCCAAAAAAAAAGTTAATTATTTTATTGTTTTTTTTTTTTTTTCCCCTTCTCTGTTTGGATAGAGAATGTTTAATTAAAAAGAGAAAAAGAGAGAAAAGTGAATATATCTTTAACATATGTTTATTTCTTTTATATAAAAACATGGCTATAATTAATACTAAAAGTGACAACATTGAATATTAAATTTATTGCCCAGTTTTAGTAAAAGGGCTTTAGAATAAATGAAAGTTGCCATTTAATTGGAAAACTTAATTAGTTGTAGTGATAAATAGAATTTGTAATAGTTTTTCACATCCTTGATGATCAATACCTAAGCCACTTATTTTTAAGAATATGAAATGGCATGAGTTTTCATAAAATATGGAAGAAACTCCTAAATGACATTTTCTTTTAATGTAAAATTAGCCACACATTTAGCAAGTAGTTTATCTCAGTGAAAACTGAAAAAAAAAATGCTGCAACTCAAGGAGACAAACTGAGAATTTATTTGATATTTTATTAAGGATGTTCAGGAAAAGTTCATTTAGACTTTAATGTACTTTCCATTGAAGTTTATGATGGAGTGAGCATAAGATGTGAAAACTGGTTCTATATCTATCTAATATCTATATACACAAGATAATTGTGAATAAATTCATCTTCCAAAAGTAAAAGAGCTTGATATTTTCTAATTTCTCACTAGCAGTTTTATACTCTCAAAATCCCAAAACATTGAGCTCAGAAAAAAGCCAATAATCTTGGTTTTCATTTCTAGTTTGCATAACCCTGCATAGGAAAAACTTTTTACGCAAGAAACTCTCAGGCCTCTCATTGCTCTCTTAAGCATGACTTCTGTGCTGTAAATCGGTGAAAATTCACTTAACATTGCATTCAGTTATTCACTTAGAGATGCATTCAGTTCTCCCTCACTCTTAGAGGTAATATTGTTGACTTCAGAGATGTTGTGGACCATGAAGAATAGATCCACTACCAAATATTTTATTCAATTTTGTAAAAACAGGTCCTCTGCCAGTGATTCAGAAACATTTTCAGTTACAGATCCCTATGGTTTTGTACCATGCCAATGTCTTTTGTACTACTTCTTAGAAAAATTATATACATATATACACACATATACTATGTGTATATATATATATACACATACATATACACATGCATATATATATATATATATATATATATTATATATATATATATAATATATATATATATATATATATAGTGTATTCACCTGAGGAAAGTTTACTTTTCTACATGTTGTGTATTTTGGCAATGGAAACTTTGCCAGTGCTCTTTAAGTACTAGCAACTTAGAGCCTTGAGGAACATTCACTTGATAACCATTTTTATAATCTCTGTAACTTGCTCTTCTAGGCAAAAACTCATAAATGAGACTTGGTCCTGCCCTTAAATAACTTATAATTAAGAAAGAGAAGCAAAATCAGGCTACTAGATGGTAATGGTTTCTGGGATAGTAGGGAGTGAGAAAGTCTCAGATCTTCCTAAGAAGTTTACCCCTTAGGAAATTCAATAACATTGGTTACCTATGGAAAATATCATAGAGACATGCAAATTTTAGGGCATGATGTTCCTAAAAGATAAAATAACACAACTGCTGCTGTTAAATGCATACATGTGTTCATATTTATATATACTAATGTTTGTTTAAATTTAATTCACATAATGAAACCAAATCCTAGGGCTTGATGTTCTTAAAAGATAGGAACAACTATGTGACCAAAATATATGTTTAATGTAACAAGTGCCTTATTGGATTTATTATGTGATGTGTCAAATCATTTCTTAACAGATGAGAACAACTATGTGACCAAAATATATATTTAATATAACAAGTGCCTTACTGGATTTATTATGTGCTATGTCAAATCATTTATTGCTTATATCAGTCCTATTATCTAAGATTTTCAGTTCCATTTTACAGAAGTAAAAGAGTTTTGGTAATTTGCTCAAGATAATACAGGTAATAAATGAATGAGTTAAGATTTTAATCCCAGCTATCTGGTACCAGAATTCGTATCTTAACCTCCAGGGTAGGCTGTCTCATCACTGATATTGTCACCCAAGTTGGGATGAATTTGGAGGAATTTTTGAAAAAATAAGCAAGTGGAAAATAGCAGATTAGCTTTACAAGGGAAGAAAATGATGACTATGCATTCAGAGGAAAGGATATTCACTGAGCACCCAGTACAATCTGGCATTGACATTTATTTAATTTAGAATTAAAATATAAATGTACATTTTTCTTTTATTTTAATACTTATATATTTTTTCTTTTATTGATTTTTTTTCCTAATGTAGGCTGGTGAGATCTAAGCTCTTACTTGCAAATCAAGAAAGTTGTACATTTCATTTATTCCCTGGACTGATCAGATTAACTGTTTAAATAACTTCTAGAAAACTTGTTCAAGAAACCCAGATTTGTGAAGGTCTACAACATAATAACTTAACCCATACAGGCAAACATTTAGAAGTGTCACATGTAGTAAGGGTTATGAAAATATACCCTGAAGACAGACTGCTTGTTTTGTGTCTTCACTCTGCTTTCCCAGCAACTATAAATAAGTTACTAATATCTCTGCTCCTCAGTTTACTCATCTGTAAAATGGGAATCACAATAATATCAATCATTTTAGTCCACTGGTTCTCAACCAGGGGATATTTTGCCCTCCAGGAGACATTTGACAATGTCTGGAGTCATTTTTGGTTGTCATAAATGGGGGGAAGGGGTTACTTGCACCTATAGATAGATACTGCTAAACATCCAGCAATGCAAGGACAGCCTCCCACAACAAAGAATTATCTGGATCAAAATGTTAACAGTGCGAGGTTGAGAAAATCTGCTTATTTTATTGTAAGCACACATGAACTAGCCCATGCAAATTGCTGGAACAATTACTAGCACAGAGTTAAGTTCTCTTAAGTGCTAGCCACTATTTTTCTTATAATATAAGGGATTATCAAAAAAGAAGACTGAAAGGGACTCTGGGGACAAATGGAGAAAAGCCTTATATGACAGACTAGGGAGATAAAATTCTATCTTGTAGAAGGGCAGAGTCATTAATTACTTCCAAGCAGAAGAGTGATAAGCAGCAATGAGTATTTTAGAATATAGGGGCCATCATGCTGTGGAAAGATGGGCTTCATCAGTACTCTAAATATATGATATAGTCCCAGTAGCCTTATCCGAATGTTGTTTAATGATTTTTATTTGATTGGGCTGGTCTTTGGAGTAAAAAATCAAATTTTATTATGAGATATCAAAAAGACAAAACAGTAGCTTCAGAATAAGTTTGATTTTGGCAGACTAAGCAGAGCCGTTTGTAAATGCTTCTGATGGAGGTAATGTACACAGACAAGCAAATGCTCTAGGAAACAGTTTTAGCTTCCTAGTTGCTAAAACACATACTAAACAATGGGCATTTATTGGCTTACAGTTTTGAGGCTAGAAGTCCAATATTGTAGGCAAGATGATGCTTTTCCCAAAAGACTATGGTGTACTGGGGTTAGCAGCTGGTGATCCTTGGTTTGTGACTTCTCTGTCACATGGCAATGCACATGGTGACATCTTCTCCTTTCTCTTCCAGGTCCACTGATTTACAGCTTCTGGCTGTTCCCTGTGGCTTCTCTCTACATTAAACTTTCACTTGGCTTATAAACTACTCCGGCCATATTGTATTAAGGCCCATTGTCATTCAGTTTGGGCACATCTTAGCTAATAATATCTTCAAGGATCATGTATGCAAATGGTTCACACCCACAGGACCAAGGGTTGGGACCTGTGCAGGACATGATTAAATCCCTAACAAAACTATTGTGAAATTTCAGATTAACATTGAAGTATTGTGGCTTTTTTTGCTGTTATTCATTTGTATGTATAAATATTCATGAATCTCTCCAGTTACACAGAGAGATAGCAGGTGCCGTAAAAATTCTTTGTATTGTTGGTGATTGACTAAGTTGAGAAGAGACAGTAGGCATTCATTCCTTGATGGATATTTGTGAAGTCCACTCTAAAAAATATATTTCTATAAAATATTTACTTACATGAATGTTCCTCTTTTTCTTTTCATTTTTGAAAATTATGTTGGAGGAGGAAGGGTGCTGTCCAGAGGTAATCTTGAACTTTAATTTCCAGACCCACTGGCTAAGGAGTTAATTACGGAAACTTTCCAATTGTACAGGAATAAAATAAAAGCTCTGCCTTTGTATTATTTACCCAAACAAACAATACTCTTCAGAAGAAAACAGGCAGTTTTACTAATGAAAAATGTAAATTCCAGCTTCATGCGTTATTCATGAAAGCTCTGATGCCACAATTGTTATTTTCAAGTGTTTAGCTACTGTGAAAAGCATCTTCGGCAATGAAGTTGGATGTTGGCTGCTGAATGTCAGAAATAATGATCTAGCTGTTGTAATCTTCACTGAATGAAGTCTATTTATTATGTGTCATATTTAGAAGAATATTTACATTGTTGAAAAATTTAAAACTAATGATCCTGGTACTGATTGTTTTTCATAAAATAAAATAATATGCAAAAAAGTTCTCTATTAATACTGCTAAGTCAAACTTCATACATCATACTTGAAAAGTAAACTAAAATTGACAAATCTATCAGGATCCACATATATTGTTACCAAAATATGGGTACAGTGTATGACTGTCTTCCTTGATTTTGGAGGAACTCAATTCAGATTCACTAGTAATAGCTTTTTTTTTTTTTTTTTGGTACCATTACCATAATTATGTTATTTTCATCTGAAAATTTAAATAAAAATAATATGAAGTAGCAGGGTTTCTTTAGAACAACTTGAGTACTCCATTGCTTCTCTCTGCCAGACATAATGGTCTATTTAGATTAGGGACCTTTCACAGATACATAATCCAAGCCTTCATAAAAGCTTCTTATTATATTTGTTTAAAACTATTTAATGAGGACAGGGCATATGTATTCAAATAAAATTAGTTTCTTTTATCTCTCCATTAAAAGTAAACCAAATATATTGCCCTCTCCATTAGATTTCAAGGTCTAAGAATCATGTTGGCCGTGTGCTTTGTCGTCTGGGCCTCCTGGAGTGGCAGCCCCACTCTTTCTAAGGACTGAGGCAGTGGCCATGCTCTCCCAGAACACCAAGGAATAGGCCCCACCCACTGGGTACTGGGGCACTGACCACTTTCTCCCTGAATTCTGGGACCTAGGCCCCGTCTTCTCTGACCACCGGGGTGGTAGCCCCACTCTCCTACATTCTCCCACCACCCCATGCTCTGAGAGGGTGGGGTCTAAGTTCTGGTGCTTGGAAGTACAGGCCACCTGCCCCCGAGCTTGAAAGGGGGGAGATACCATTCTAAAAGGCTGAGAGGACAAAGCATCAACCCACAAGTGACACTCAGACACTGGAAAATGGTGGAATTTGTCCTGCTGGATTTTAGATTTGCTTGAGATTTATAACACCCCCTTTCTATTTTTTATACTTTGTATGTTTATTGCATTTCCATGTTAAGCCACAGGATGCTTTATACAAAAACCTTGTGTTTGTAGAGGTCGTCAAGGCACAAAACCCATGTTAAGTTTTCAAAAGTGGGATCTGATTACTTTTTCTCCAAAAAGAAAAAGATAGGGAAAAGGTGGACCCAGGGTGGGGTGGGTGCATTTTCTGCAGGAATTGTCTTGAGGAAGATATACAGTACAAGGACATCCACCATCTCCCTCAGGTGCTGGGCCAGATCCTCCTGTAACCTCTTTTTATCTTCCAGTCACTCTCTTCTAGAATGGGAATCTCTATCCTATGCCTGCCCAATCATTTGTATTTTGGAAGCAGACAACTTGTTTTCTAGGTCCCACAGGATCATAGGTTCACAGATGGGGAGGAATTTTTCCCAAGATGGGCTATACTCATAACTGATTTTGATGAAACCCTGGACTTAGAGTTGTTACTGAAATGGCTTAAGACTTCTGGGAAGTTGGGGTGTAGTGAATACATTGTGCATGTGGGAAGAACACATCTTTTTGATATCCAGTGGGTAGACTTTTGGGGTTGAATTATGACTTTCATAAAGACAAGTTAAAGTCCTTACCCTGGTCCTGTGGGTTAAAGTCTTTTGTAAATACGACTATTGAAGATGTTATTGCTAGCTAAGGTGATGATTCATTTGTGAATCAAGGATTCTATTTAGATGAGGCCAAACTGAATCAGGGTGGGCATTAATCTTATATGGCTGAAGTCTTTACAAGCAAAGGAAATTGGACATGGAAGTAGGATCCAGATGTAGGAAATGCCAGAGAGATAGATAAAGGATTACCATCCCCAAAATTCTATAGACTTTGGCCTTGCTGATACATTGCTTTTAACTCCTAGGCTTCAAAACTGTGAAACAATAAATTCCTGCTGTTTAAGCCAATCAGTTTGTGGCATTTGTCATAGCAGCTATGGCAAACTAAGACACCATCATAATAGTCTGAGATCTCAAAACTTAATGAACATTTACTAATTGCTTTGTTATTTAGCTTTTTAAAACGGTAAAACAAGGAAGGAAGGAAATTAAGTGTTGAGACAAGCTTATATTGTAAAGGAAAGCATTTGGGAGTGAGTACTTGTATGGTGTTTGTTGAGAAATCAAACAGTGGCAATTAATGAGGGGAAAATGATGTTAATTGGATGCACGAGAAAAGGAGATACAGACAATGAGAAAGAGGCCAATGACTTGGCTTGGATTTATCTAACATTAAATTATAAATTGATGACAATAAAACTAATAATACTAAGTATAACTGAGCATGTCCTGCATTCTAAGAACTATTCATTGGTACAATGGAAACTGCCTTGCTGTGGAGCATCTACTGCCTTTTTCAAAATTGCCTTTTGATTATTTTTCAGATTTGAAAGAAGTATATTTTAAAAGTAATCATAAACAAGTCCATTGTAATGTCATCCCATTTTTTCTTTCCATTTAAGGTACTGTCCATGATAACACTAGAAGAAACCTCAATGTTAACACAGATGTTCAGTGGAAAGTCCTTGAAAAGGGCTCTGTCTCTGGACACATGTAAATGCTTCTTGTGGAATCAGAGTGGTTGGGTTGGCCAGGTAGATAAATAACATGTATAAGCAGAATTGGGAAGAGTGACATGTATTATGCATTGTTCTAGTTTGCTAACGCTGCCAGAATGCAAAACACCAGAAATGGACTGGCTTTTATAAAGGGGGTTTATTTGGTTACATAGTTACAGTCTAAAGGCCATAAAATGTCCAAGGTAATGCATCAAAAATCAGTTACCTTCACTGGAAGATGGCCAATGGCTCTGGAAAACCTCTGTTAGCTGGGAAGGCATGTGACTGGTGTCTGCTCCAAAGTTCTGGTTTCAAAATGGCTTTCTCCCAGGATGTTCCTCTGTAGGCTTCAGCTTCTCTCCAAAATGTCACCCAGTTGCTCTTGGGGCATTTGTCCTCTCTTAGCTTCTCCAGAGCAAAAGTCTGCTTTAGAGCCTGTCTCCAAAATGTCTCTGTAAGCTGAAGCTGCTCTCTTAGTTCCAGTGCATTCTTCAAAGTGTCCCTCTTGGCTGTAGCTCCTCTTCAAAATATCACTCACAGGTGCACTGAGTTCCTTCTGTTTGTTAGCTCATTTATATGGCTCCAGTGATTAATTTAGACCCACCCTGAATGGGTGGGGTAAGACCTCCATGGAACTTATCCAACTAAAGTCATCACCCACAGTTGGGTGGGGCGCATCTCCATGGAAACTCTCAAAGAATTACAATCTGATTAACACTGATACATCTGCCCACACAAGATTACATCAAAGAATATGGCTTTTTCTGGGAGACATTCAAACTGGCACATGCATTATCACCTGAACTGCTGGACAGTTCTACATGTATTAAAAGTCTTTTCAATTCTCTCTTGTACATGGTGCCATCAGTTTTCACCCTCTAAACCACATGCAGGGATCAATGGATATTTAAGTGTGCATGCATGTGTATAGAGGGGAGTGCAGGTGACGATTGAGAGACTGTGTATTTGTGTGTGTTGTGGGTGATGGAAGGGAGGGTGGAATCCAAAGAAGGAAAAAGAGGTGTTTACTTCAGAAGTAGCTTCATATGATTATTGAATTAACCAAAATTTTCACTTTCCAAAAGACCATTTTGATATTTGGAAGAGTGCACAAATAGAAGTATGCTATTGGGAAAAAAAAAAAAAAAAAAAAAAAAAAGAGAAACAAAGGTTCTAAATTTAAATTTCAGGCAATACTGAAATTAAACTTTTAAAACCCTTTGCCAGGATTGTATACATTATGGAAAACCAACATAATGCTGCAGTTCTGGGCCCAAGGTATCCACTTTGCTTGCTTTCATGGATTATGATGATTTATATGCTTATTTTTATGACTTTTGGAAGAAGCAATATGATCACACCTGTAAACCACAGAATCCCCCCAACACACATACTCAGTGTTCTTTTTTACCTACTGCACCCAATACTATTCATTTTTTTTCAACTTAGTCTTACTCTGACAATGATTTTGAATATCAAAAAAAAGCCTATTTAAGATTCAAAATATGTGTAACTACATATTCTATAAGGTCAAAAAATACATTTGCTGAACCATGCATAAATTCCCAATGCAAGTGTCATAAATAAAACCTAGCTTTTCAGAGATAGTTGCAACTCTCACTCAATGTCAGAAAATACCTCGAAATGCACAATTTTAGGGACCTCCCTTTAACACAGGATCCTGCAAGAATAGTCATCCTCACAATTGTCCTTTAAAAGGCCATGCAAAGTGTCTTTTAAAAGGCCATGCAAATAAGACAATCATCATTTAACACTAAGACCTAAACCTTCTAGCTGTATAATAGCAAACTCATTTCACAGGTAGACCCTGGGAGAACCCGACACTCAGTTGAATTCTTCATGTGTAATCAGATGTTTGGTGTCCTGCAAATACAGTGAAAATGTGAAATTACTCTCAGTTTGTGCAACATGCTACACAAGACGAATTTTTGACAGTTGATTTATTATTAGTTATACAAAAGAACTAATTTATCTCTGAAGATAATAGTTAGGAAAATATTACCCACTAAGCTTTAGCGCTTAGTGAAATCTACTATTATAGAAATAGCACAATGAAAATTTCAAATGTTTTCCAGCTTTTTGCATTTTGGAAATAAAAGAGCTTGGCTGACTAAGGCTGATGTGTGGGGAATTTAAATTTTATTCTATTTTGCCCTTCTATTGTACTCCCTTAGATTATTTCCCATAGGTGTATTAGACTGTAATTTATATATCTGAAGTAAAATTTGCCACATTCACAATTTTTCTTGTGATGTTTACCTTACAATAAATAATAACGTCATTCTGAAAATATTTTAAGGGCAGTGGTAGTCATGAAATGTGTTAAAATCAAGGGATAAGTCATACTTTTCTCTCAATGAGTGCATGAGTGCTAAGGAGTCTTTTTTCTTCCCCTCAGTGGTACTTTTTTCCTTCCCCTCAAAGGTCTTTTTTTTTCCCCTCAATGGTAGTCTTTTTTTCTTTGTCTCAAAGGTTGTTTTTCTTCCCCTCAAAGGGCTCAGTGGATGAAATTTCCAGGTAGAAAAAAATTCGTACATCTGGAAAATACAAGAGAATAATAGAAGTAGGAAAACTTTAATACAGTGATTATCCAAGTAGACAGAATATATGTAAGGCAACCAGAAATTTCCATTGAAAGCCCCATGGCTCAATTTGCTTTTCATCTAGCTCTAAGGAAGCATATGTTAACTACTCCAAAGAGTAAATATACTGAACCACATTTATAGAAAATAAATTTTAGCTATGTTCATTAGCATATGTTAACTCACATGCTCATACACACACACACACACACACACACACACACGCACACACACTGAGCATTAAATTCAGCATCTTTGTATACCAAGAATCCTTCTAGATCCTAGAAATAAATAAGACCAAGTTACTTTCCCTATAGCGAAGCAACTTCCATTGGGGTCAGAGAGACAGGTGTATAAAAACAACTAATATACAATGTAACAAGTGTCACAGTAGAATTAAGTACAAGCCACTATGACATCACAGGGGTGTGAGCAATTAATTCAGTCTGTTCCTTGTTATCAACCTTACCATAACTTCAAATAAGTTTCATTTTCTTTACTCAATTACTCAGAATGGACCTGATCTATGAAACCATTGACACCTTTAGCCTTGGCTCCACTGTTTTCCTCCTATTTTCCCATTCTTCTATAAAAAGTTCATGTTCATTACCTCAGTCATGCCTCTCTCATAAATGATTCTCTGCATAAATTCCACAGGAACCACTTGAGAAAAACCCCACTCTGAATTAATTCAGTTATTTAATTCATTGGCTGGAGACTACTGAGAACTTCTAAAGAAACAGACTGATGCAACATAAATCCAAGGACCTTAAACTCATCTTAGTCCTTAATACAGCCTCCAGTGTTTTATCCATTCCAGTGACTTCAATTGTCATATGTCTATGATTCTCTAAAACTGTGTTTCCAAGCTAGATATTATTTGTGGGTTTTCCCACCTTTTGCTTATCTACAGGACATCTCCACTTATATATTCCACAGTCACCTCATGCCTCCTCATAGTAACATATTCAAAACAGATGTCATCCTTTATTTAACTGATTCATCAATTGTCAGCGGTCAGGTCAGTAGTGGCAGCATATTTGTTGAATACTTCAGCTTTCCTTTTCAGTAAAGTCACTAACTACCAGAGAATGCATATGGAAATGTTACCTCCAGAGACTCAAGTTTCAAGCCTAACATCCCAAGTTTGGAAAAGAAATTCCAAATAAAATAATTATATCTTTAATTTGCAATCCAGGGATCATTGTTCTTTAAAATTTTCAAGATCTTCTTATTTGAGTTTCAAGAAAATCCAAATCCAAATATCATAAAAGAAACTTTCTTTCATTTAGTTTTAAGACTAATCAAGTGGTTGCCTATTGATTAGCTTGTGGGACAGGAAGAAATTTCAGTTGACTAGACCAGGCTACTTTTGCCTTTATCAATGATATTGAGATTTTTGCTAACAGTTAATATTTTTGTTTGTCATTATTAAAAAAATAAAACTTTCAATTCATCTAAACTATGTGTAGGTGTCTGCTTTGTGAATGTACAGTAATTAACAAGAATCACAAGCTTTTGTTCACATTGGTTAACTGATACGGGTTTTAGAAGAAACTAGATACATCCTCATCCTGATTAATCTGATTTATTAGTCTGTCTGAATCTTAGATCAGGCAAAAATATGATCTATTCATAATGACATAAAAATCCAAATGGTTTATCTTCTTTAAAACCACCCTGGGTATAGCCATGCTTAGTATACTGCATTGGTTGAGCAAAGTCACTCTATCTACTTTGCTGGAAATAGATATTCTGAGGAAGTAACAAAAGAAGAAAGAAAACATTTATTAAAAATACATGTATTGCCTAAAACCATATTCATGTAACCACAGGAATAAACTCCTTAGGCTTTTAAAGGCAATATTTATGTCCTCTTGAGTTGCCTGTACTTGACAAAAATGTGCACAGATGAAAATAAAGGCAGTCTTCTTTTGGAAGTGAAAAATATTTCCTTTCATTATTAATGGAAAGGGCCTATTGTTTAACATTAAACCTGTAGTGCAGCTTTTGTCTTGGACTGATCCACATTAAATAGCAGCCTTTGCTATTGGTAGTAGAGTTTATGCATAGTTTATTATCTGTATTGACACTTGAGAAAAGATATGCTTTAGAAAAATCCAATAACGTGTTTTGGTTCAAAAGTTCTTTAAGGCAAAGGCACAGTTCTTCAACATTTAATATGTGACCAGGATAAATATATTTTACCCACACAGGGTCCGTGGTGAATATGAACATATTAGAATGACCAGTCATTGGTAGAGTACTGAGTGCTTTACATAAGCAATGGGAAAACCTTATAATTCAGTCAAAACCAAAGCCACAAGTGAGTTACAAAAGCCTTTGCTCTCAAGTGAAATTAATTACAGCATAGCCATAAATGCTTGTTTCATATACATTTTTCCCAGAGAAGGGCACAAAGGTTTTATTTTCCTTTAAATCGTACAGCATAAAATGGTTTATTTGTTCTGGTTTTATTGTATATCAGCCATTTTGTAGTCTTTCAACTAATCTAAAAATTGCTATGAAAGGCTCTTTCTCTACATTACACCCTCCATTCTTTGAGTAAATATTAAATTTGAAAACAGTATAACATTCTATATATTGGTATTTTGCCCCATCTTGGGTTTCCTTACAGGCTTAAAGGGTCCAAGTTTCAGTATTTTTAATGAAATAGGTATAATATCCCAGTCGTATTTCCAATAAACAATCCACATAACTTCCTTACTTGGCTAAAAATGTGAAAAAAAAATCATAAAAGAGCCACTGAAAAATAATGACTCAAAATGACATATTCACTTTTTCGTTGATTCTCTACAATATCATGAATGTAAACAACATATAAGCTTCTTTGATACAAGAACTTTTGTGTGTTTTGTTACTACTCTAACATGAAGGCCTGAAACAGTGCTGATACATTTTAGAAACAACCCCCCCCCCCCAAAAAAAAAAAAAAGACCAAGAGGCAAATCATTTGAATAAACTAGTTCTGACACTCACTGGGACTGAGAGTTATTTATATTTCCTGTAAATCCAATTGATATTAATAATTAATAGCCTGATATCACCCCTGAATGGGTAAATCTAGGTTCTTAATACAGGGGAGGGAATCCAAGTTTTCCATGTGACTATAGAAAAACAAACATCATAAAGTGGTGGGGAACTCTGAACTGTTTGTGTGGGTTATAGAACTACTAGAATTGGAATTAGAAAGGTAGTTAGAGGTCATTTATAGCTAAGCAAATAGTTGTTTCTTCAGTTACATTATACACAATTGCAATATATTTTCATTTACCTGGAATTTGAGTAACTGGAAAGTTCAAATCATTAATTTATTTTCCCACTTGACATTTATGAGAAAGAAATTACAAATAATAGAAAAGATAATTAATACATTCAAAGATGACCCTTGGGTACTTCAAGATCCTGAAGTATCTTTTCAGTCATCAGGAAATGATACAATTATGTTCACTACAATTAATAGTAATTCATGGGCTTTATATCTTTTATATCCTAACTTACAGTGGTGCCTTGCACTGTGGGATTTGCTGTGGAATATATGACTGTTAGATACATAAGGACAGACACAAAGAAAGATGCCACAGAGAAGGCAATAATCAAAAGTAGTTGAAGCTGTGAGAAATCCATGACAGGAGCAAAGAAGGAAAGAAAAAATCATATTTGGAGAAGCAGATTGCAGGAAGTGAAAAAAGGGGCAGAATAATTCTTGATTTGGGAGTACTGTGTATGAATTCACTAATATTATCTCAGATTGTGTTCCTTTCCTCCGAGAGGATGCATTATCCAACTACTAAGACACATTCCTTTCTGCTATTTTCTTACAACATACCCCAATCATCAAGGAAACCTTAAAAGGCTCTCTGTTCCTCTCAATCTAACTAATGAAGACATGCTGAGTAAACATCTGGGCCAGGGCACAATTCTTATGGAACCTCTCTTGATCTGATATCACAACATTCCTGACAGGTGAATTTAGAGATGCTGCTTCAATTGCTTTCAGTGATAGGAATACTTATATGACCCCTAGATTCTTTCAAATGTGCTGCTAAAAGTTTTGTTCTCTGTAAGGTGCTAGGAGTTATAGAACCTTAACCATCTCTCTCTGTCTTACCCTTTCCCTTTCCTTTTTGAAAAGTTTTTATGGTGATAACATATATACAACACAAAACTTCCCATTTTAATGACTTTCATATGTATATTTCAGTGACATTAATTGCATTCCCAATGATGTGCTTCTGTCACCATCAGGAATTGCCAAAACTTTTTCATCACCCCAAACAAAACTCTGTACCCATTAAGCAAATAACTCACCATTCAACCCTTGGAACCCTCTCCCCAATCCATGGTAACCTCCTGTAATCTATTTTCTTTTCTTTAGGAATCTGTGTATTCTGGACATTTCATATAAATGAAATTATATAACATTTGTCCTGTTGCATTTTGCTTATTTCACTCAACATGATGTCTTCAAGGTTGATCCATGTTGTAGCACATACAAAACTTCATTCTTTTTATGAAATCAAAGCAATTCTGAACTTAGGGAATCATGAAAAGAAACCTACTACTACACCTTAGCTTATTGTGGGGCAACTCAGCACAGAATTTGAAATGCATACGGAAGCTACCAGCTCTGCAGCCCCACCATAAAAGAGTAAAAGGGAGAAAGAGGTCAAGAGGCAAGATTACTAAGGACAGTACTTCTCAAACTTTAATGCGTATAGGAGGATCCTGTAAAATGTAGCTTCTCATCCAGTAGCTTTGGGTGGGCGAGAGAGAGTGCATTTCTGACAAGCTCCCAGAGGACTCAGATGCTGCTCATCCATGGTCCACAGTTTGAGAAGCTTGGCTTCAGGGGCAACTTTGGGAGTATAAGCTTTGGGTATGAGATGCAACTTCTCTCTTACAACCCTTGTGATCTTGGAGCAATTCCTTTTCAAGACCTTCAGATTTTTCTGTTATAACGGGGATAATAAGGCCTACTTCACAGATCAGGCTCCAGAAGTTCAATAATAGTTTAGAAAATGGGATGTTGTGAAGATTCAATGTGCCAGCACATAGTAGGGGCAGAATAGAAATTTGTTCTCTTCTCTTTTCACCTGTGCTTGCCCTGTCCTGCCCATTATTTTCCTCCTTGTCCCTTCTCCCCACTAGCTCTCTCTGCCATCCTTTTTCTCTCCCTCTTTCTCAGTTTATAAATTGTTTAAATACAGTGTGAAAGTATATACTAGAATAAACTATGTGAACATGTTAAATGTTAGCTGTAGAGGCTCCCTGTGTGTCACAATAATTATTCAGGACATGTAGTTTAATGCATACTTAAACAGTAATCATTACTACTTGCTAAGAATAGGTAAAGCTATTAAGAGTGTCTCAAAACAGAATAACCTTTAACACATCTGAGCAATAAAGGAGTTTGTAGTAGAATTTATGAGGTTTCAAATCCCAAACACTTATTTGAAAGAAAGAGCCTTTTGGGTAGTATTTTCTACACTCAAAGGACCAACTCCTGCTACTTCCATATTTCACTATTATTTGAATCGCTGCTATAAAATGGTTACTTCAAATGAATTGAATAGCATAGACAATATGCTCTCTAAATTTTCTTGACTTCAATCATGCTTATAAGCTAAAGCACATTCCATAAATCATTTCTAAATGTATCATAGTAGAAAAATATGTGGGTTTCAACTGCAGCCCCAATCTGGTTTGACACCCAACATAGTTGCTTCCTACCAGGTGGCCTTGACTCTGGCAATAAAACTGACCTTGCAAGATTATCGACAGGATAAAATGAAGTATCTTGCAAAATGACTTTCAAATAATCCAACCTATACACTTATAGCTATTATGACCAGTGATCATGCAAACAAAAGAAAAATAAAAGAAAACCTAGGAGATAAAAGCCCAGTGTTACCATTAGCTTCATATTAAAATGCTCTTTCTTTTTCTTCTTACTGCCTGAAAATTGATACATTGCATTCCAGATTCCATTTTTAAATTTCTCAGTTGTAAAATATTGAAGGACACTAAGAAACATTAAAATAAAATTTCAGAGCTAATATAGACCACACAGAATGCATATTAGCTTATAATTTTTTCATGGTGCCACTCTGCAAGCCTTTCTTCCTTCAGATTCTACTGAGTATATTGAGTCAGTAGGAAGAATTTTCCTTGATATTATAGATGGCCCCTTATTAGACTCTCCACACACTGGCTCAACCTGACATTGAATCCATTATATTGTATTTGTGTGTTATATTGTAGCAAGATAGGTATGCTGGGACAAAGAAGGCATGGACACAAACATTCTAAAAATGTTTGAAAAGCTAGGTTTCTTCATTCATTCATTAAAGCTTTCAGTTATTCATTCACATGCCATTTATTGATTATCTAAGGTAAAAACATATTGGAGATAGAGTGAGGAAGGGAGAATTTCTACCCCCAAGGAAATCAAAATTAGGCTACATGAGCTTGGATTGCAATGCACTGATTTAACAAATATTTGTTAAAGGACTAGTGTATATAAGGAAATAAACCAAATGGCAAAGAAGATACAGAAATAAAACAATAGACTACTATCTTCTTAGGGCTTTGCATGACCGACAGTAACATTATATATAAGCACTCAGTATGTCTAACTCTATAAGTGCCAATAAAAATAGGAATGATTCCTAAGCACTTATACTGTGTCAAACATGATTCTAAGTGCCTATGTGTTTTCTCTCAATTTGATCCTCTTAAAAATCTTCTACATTTGGTGCTTTTGTTACTCCAGTTTTATAGATGAGGAAACTTAGGTGCAGACAGTTAAATAGCTTGTTTAAAGTTCATACAGTTACTTAGTTTAAGGAGCCTGGATGTGAATCCATATAATTGGTCTCCAGACCAATTGTGTGTATATATATATCTTACATCATATCTAATATAATTAGCAGTGGTGTAGGCTCCTAATAGATTTTTGTTTTTGTTTTCATTTTTTTTTTTTTTTTTTTTTTTAGATGGCATAAGGTTTGTACTTTAAATGGTGGACAAAATTTTGACAGATTGAGATGGAGGGTGAAGTTGGGATAGAAAGGTTCTGGTCAGAAGAATAATCAGGAGTGCCACATTAAATTGCAATAGGGCGTGCTCCATAAACAGTGATGAATTCTGTTTGGATGGAATTTAAAGCTAGAAGATGTGAGTGAAGAAATTCTACCACAATGAGAGCACTTTAAATCTTTTAAAAAGGATTACATCTGAAAGCATAGAGAAACTGACAGGGTGTGACAGCCTAATTTTTGTGAGCATTTGAAGAGGTCACTGTAGCTGTCTGAACCCAGAGAATGTGCCTCTCCAGCCCCTGAAACAAACCCTGCTGAGTTTCAGGCAGTCAAGGGAGGTTCTGCTTAAGTGACTGCATAAAATCATTCTTAACATATGGGTCTCTAAAGTAATGCTGCATGTTGTCAGATACACCAGTTATCACTGTCGCCAAGAACAAAGGTAAGGGCTTTAAGTACACCACATAGCATGGCTTCTTTCTAGTCCTGTCACAGTCAAGATACTTCTAGAAGATACTGAACAAAATGGTTGACTTGAGAATCTTCATCTTTGAGAAGGTGAAGCAGAAGATGAAAACCTTTTTTTTTTTTTTTTTTAATGTGTGGCAGAGAAAGGGAGGCATATTTTGAGTTTCCATTTAAACAAGACTGTCTCATGCCCTTCTGAGAGAGCAGCAATCCAATGGATTAAAACTGACACAAAGTTAGTAGTCAAAATGTAAAATAATGCTTTTAAAGAATAAATATGATCTGAAAAGTTAGGCAGAATTATGTCCTTGGCCCTCAGAAAAACACTGAAGCCAGGACAGAAGTGCTACTTGTTCCTCTGATCTTTCTTCATGTTCTGCGTTATTACTTGCTAAATCAATTGCAGCTGTTTACCTCGGTCCAGTGCATTTAAGCCCTATCTTGGGTCCTCAATAGCACCCTTTGAGAATTTCACCCATAATTCCTTACCAATTCCCTCAGCTGTCTTGACTTCTCTACCAGAAAATTGTTATTATATTTATAACAACATTTCCAGAATATTTCACCAAGCTGCAAAAGAAAAACCTGTATTACACAAGCAATGAATCATGCCTTCAATGTCTTTTTCGCTCTGCATGATGTCGTAGATTAATGCACTATATAACGTCTGTAAATGCAACCATGTTTCTTCTTTAAAAGTCATTAAGAGAGTTTTAATAAACATTGAAATGATCAGTGTGTTAATTGGTTCCAGATAATGCTTATCAAATATTTAGGAAGAGAAAATAAAGTACTGTATAGCAAATAATTTAATTCAAAGAGGTAGTTTTATTGGAAGGGATTTGCTTAATAGGGATAGAATTTCAACACTAAGAGGTTTTTAAAATACAAATGGGAGGGAAAGGTAAGAATTAGCTTAAGTGAAAGTTAATGCAACATTAGTTTTGCAAATTCAGTTGAACAAAGTTAGAAATGTTTGCAGTTGTGTTATAGGGAAAACTCCAGATATGCTCTTTGGTTATGTGTGATGGATCACATGGATCTATTAGCATTAGTATGATTTGCTAATAATAATGTTCTTTACTGCAAGACACAGGCCTAAAAAATTACTTTCTCCTGGTTTTCGTTGTTTGCTTGTCAAAAGATAAAATCTGAGAATCTGTCTAGTCATAGAGAGGAAGGAACATTTACTTCCTTTATGAAGAGATATATATACATGTATATATATATATATATCCCTTCCTTTTTTGAACAATCTAGAAAAGATATTTTAAACTATTATTACAAAATTTAATTTTCAGAAATTAATGGGTAAAATAAAGATACAGTTATTTTTTCCCTCAAAGTTCACCTTACCAACAGAAGGAAGGACACGTTTTGTTGAAAGATGACAGGAATGCAGTTGTCTGCACTGAAACTATTAAGGGACAGCAAAGAAAAGTTTCAAGTACCAGGAAATAATAAGATACAAGGTTCAGGATAACCTTTTACCTATCTAAAAGAGTTAATGGAATTTCTAATCTTAAAAATGTTTATGCTATCCAAGAGAGCAGGAGTCTCTCTCAGTCTCTACAACTAAGTAACATACTACCTGGAAAACAATTATTCCAATTTGTTAGGGAAGCGACTTAATCTTATTGTACGTTCATTCCCAAATTGGTTTCAGTTTTATTTCTCATGGTCTAATGGAAGCAAAGAATACTAGAGTTGTCTGATCTGGGAATATTAATTTTCTCATTTAGTTTGACAAGATATTTAAACATATCCTAGCATTAATGTTATACACAGTTTAGAATGGGAGTTTTGGGGGAATAAGTCTGTTATTGTTTTGAGGAATTTAGGATTAGAGGGGGACATAGAGACCAGTACTTACAAAGGAAACCCTATGGTTTATATGAGAAGAGTTGCAAAAATTTAAAAAATAATGAAATTAGCAGAAGAACAACATTGAATTCTCTATTTTAAGACTTGAAATAGGGTTTTAGGCAAATTAATGATTAAGTGATAGTGAAGGAAGAAAAATGAAAACTTGAATAAGTCAGATAAAGATACAATAGAAATTCTATATTTATTATGTAAATTCTTACTGAATTTTCTGTGGCATTTCTTGGAAGTGCAAAAAATGGTGTGTCAGGCAAATACTTTAAAAAATACACAATATTTATGACACATAAATTTGTGAGAATTCTTTTAATAGAAAATACCAATTAGTTAAGGTCATACTTATTTTCAACATCATTATACATTTAAAAAATAATCATATTTAAGATGCAAACTAAAGTTGTTGGCATAATTTATTCTTTGAGCCATGGGCAGTCTAATGGTCACATATATTTAGCTTATTTGTGTTAACTGTTTACATTGTGTTAAAAACACTCACTTCTAAACACATATTCTGCTTCTTTGATCTACCATGATTAGTGCCATATAAATATTGAGCAGCTTTTTCAAGATGAATAAAGAGTCTAAGAAAGCCCCCCATTTGTTAGAGAGCTATATATTTGCACTATTATTTTAGGTTTAATATACTGCTGACTATATTAAACAATTGCATAATTCTTACGCTTTAAATTGAAGTGTAGCATGATTTTTCATTTCTTCCCTGAAGGAAGGAAATTAGTGAGACTTCTGTACCTGGTTTAGATATTTCTTTTAGAAATAACTGAAATCTTTTTTTGACAAATAAGTGCATCTGCCTAAGAAATGTTTAAAACAGATGTTTCTTTTGTTTCCTGAATACCAGTCTTAGGCACCTCACAGTATTTTACTTTATTTACCTTATTTAAAGAAAAATAAAAAGGAACAGGTGAAATTTATTTTAATAGCATGTTATACAGCTCACATGAAAATATTACCATTTCAATATGCAACTGATATAAAATTATCAATAAGATAGTTTTTTGGTGCCAATTGTAAAATCTAATGTGTATTTTACACTTAATATATCTCAATTTAAATGTTATTTAGATGAATTTTTATTTCATTAAATTTATAGTGATTAAAAAGAATTAGATAACCAAGTTCTTCCAAACATACTTAGTTTGGAATTATGTCAAAATAATGTTCCTTTAATATTTGCATATACATTGGTAAAACTGGTTTATCTTTTCAAAAATAGTTGATTTGACTTTGAAGCAAAAGCATACTAGTTTCAAATCTACATCTATCCAAGAGTTAAATAAATTCACTCTTGTGTTAACTCGTTTTATTAACATAAAATTCAAAAAGATGTTGCATAAATTGAAAACTAACTCTAAATTTAGCAATAGGAACAGAATGTTCTAATTTTCCTTATGGTTTTGCAGCCAACTTACATGATCCTATTAGTTAAAATAAAAATACTTTATTATTGATTTTTAATGATTTATTATTGATTCCTGTAAGATCATTATTAGTCATTTATATTTTGAAAAGTATAGATTTCACCAAAAATTATCATGCCTGTCTAGCTAAGTCACAAAATGCTTTTCCTTTACTTCTGGCCACAAATTTAGCTCATTCATATACATTTGATATTGAAGAGAAAATGTAAATTTCACTGTTATTTTTCAGTTTTCTTTCACTGCTGAAATTTAGCAAGCATTCCTTTTGCTTCAAGGAAATTGGAGGTAAGAGTATAGTGAATTTTTATAAAACTTTATCACTATTCAGACAATGAATCTTGCCCAAGACCACAAGTTCATTAAGTTCATTATGTTTTAATTCTTTAACAGTCTTGTAGACTGGAGGTGATTCATAACACTTGCAAACATACACAGAACAATTTTAACCACTGTATCTAAGACATTTTTCATAGTCTACTTCTGTTTACCGAGCACAAATATTTTCCATATGTATAAAACAATGGAATGAAGCAATAAGGAAAATGTGAATTTCTTGTTTTATAATTCCAATAAACCTGGATTTTTTACCTAGCATAGCTGGTGTTCCATCTGTTATGATAAAAATTTAATTTTTTTTTCATATTTTGATGAAATTTTTATTTAACAGATATAAAAGTTTCAAAAATGTTTAACCTATGAGTCTCATTTATAGGCCACAAATTGACATTTCTTCATAAATGTGGAAGTACATTAAGACATACCCAAGTTATTAATTGGGCTGCATTACATATCACAGATTGATCTAAAGCTAAGGAAAAGTCACTGCAATTTATCGAATTTTTAATTAATTTTATTTTGTGTGTTATTAAAAAGTTATTGCGATCTATGAACAACTGTTTGGTGGCTTGACTGAAATTTTTTTAACATTTTGTAAGGTATCTTTTTTAACCTGTACATAATTTTCTAAAAAATATTTCTATAATTAAAATAGCAATTTCTTTTACTATCACTCTTTCTTAAAATTATTTTCTTTTTCCTAAGAATCATCTATTTTATAGTTGGCTAAATGTACATGATACATGCTCAGATCCCATCAAAATCATTAAAATATTTTTGTTGGATATTTAAATCTGAATTTGGGTTACCAATTACATCAATGTATTTTATTTTTGCAGTTGGAAGGAAACTGCTCAAGAAATTTACTTTTTGCTGAAAATTTCTGGTAATATTGTGCATGTTATTAAATTTAATATTATTTCACAGAACAGACAGCTTTCTCATTTTGTTCTGCCATAGCAAACTGCAGTAATGCCAGTAATCATGAAATTTGCAACATATCTTCTAGTCTTACTGTTTTTCTTTTCTGCTGTGGTAGTTGTAGTACAAGTTCCACTCTATTTTGCATCAGTAGTATGCTCAAGTTTTAAATTTAAAAATTTTTATACTTCTTTTAAATCTAGAAAATAATTTATATTATAATTAAAATTAAAATATTTCAATTTAAATATCACTTAATACACATAAATATCACTGTAACTCATACGGCCTCCAGAAATTATTTGAAAAAACACATCACGATTATGATATTGCATCTGTGCATAGAATAGTTTAAGTTAATTGGTTGACTAGATTTGTGATGCGTTTATTTGCAGTATTTAGAAAGAATACATGAGCTCAACATAGCCACATCAATGCTATCTTATAAGATGCAATGGTTAAAGTGAAATATATTCTTATGAAAACAACAAAATTAAGTTTAGCACAAAAATATTATACTTCTGTTTTCAAATCAAAATTAAATAAATTAATTAAATCAAATTAAATTAAAAATTCAGTTTTTCAGCTGCACTAGCCTAGACACATTTTGAGCTCTCGATACTCACATGTGGCTAGTGACTATTATATTAGTCAGCCGAGATGTACTGCTGAACTTTCTAAAACTGGTAATTTGAGTGCAATACAAAAATTGCTAAAATGTCAAAATCCCCAGTGTATTTATTGTACATATAGTTTTAATTCAATTGCTGTTTCTTAAAATTCAAGAGATTATAAATAACATATGGTTTGATCAAAGTCTTCAAGTAAATGAAAAATTTAAAATTGTTTTTCTCTTCATATGTTGTTTCTCATTCCTTTGCTTGTCATTTTATATTACTTTTATATTAAATGTTAATGTTTATTTTCTACATTTTGAAATCCATCTCACCCTTCACTGCTTTTTTTTTCTTTCTGTTTATTTTTCTGTAAGTTTTAACTTAATTCTTCTTTTCACTTCTTATATGTCATCTCCCCCTCCCTTCTTTTCTTTCTTCCTTAGTTCATTTAGAAATAGCAAATATTTGAAGATTAGAATCACATCTATTTAACTGAAGCATATGGTATAAAATGTCTCACCCAGAGTGATCAAAAAGTATCATGACGTGCATCCAGACACTCTTAATGTCCATCAATGGGCTTCTCCAATGTCTACCTTTTTCACTGAAATATGAATTCTGCGTAAGAGCACTACAGAAGGCTGTAAGGTCAAAAGTGAAATATATTACCATCTAGATGAAACAGTGTAACGTTTGTGCTGATTAAAATTAGTATTTCAAATAAGGATATTGCAGAATGCCACAAAAATATGCTCTTTTGTGGTCTTTAAAAACCTTTCATCTGATTCTTGGGGTGGAATGCTGAAAGCAATTAAGGCCTTTGCCTTCTTTTCTATAACTGTGATGTAGATGATTTTATGTTTGTTAAAATATCTCAAGGTAAGTAGCTACTTAATTGCAAATACGTGTAAATATTTTAGCTACATTCAATTTAAGCAATGCCAAATAATTCTCTAAGGAAGACAACAGATAAAAATCACATCACAACTACTAATTTACCTCAAACTTTACTCTGTCATGTTAAATGGGTAGAAGGAAAGATACTTTGTAATATCTATTAAAAATAATCAAGCATTTGTGCCTATAAATGAGAGATGGGCAAGAAGGCTAAAGCAAAGAACAAAAACCTAAAATCAAATATATCAGCTCGAATGTGGATATGAACTTACAGTATTGATTGCATTTCCATATGATAGTCCAATCAGGTAAGTTTCTCATTTATAGGTATTCCATTCCTCTTTAAGACATGTGTGCCATCCTAGAGTCTGATGATTGGGGTTTTCTGTTCTTTGGAGTCACTATCTTATCCGGAGACTTCATTTATTCCATCTCATCTGCTGCATCCCCCTGTGTAGGGTGTAGATACTTTTATTTCAAGAATACTAATCAGGCGTAGCCAAACTAAGCCCTTTGGCCAAATCTTGCCTCTAGTCTAGTTTTGTACGCCCCAACCTGGTTAAGAATGCTTGTTAAATTTGTAAGCAGATTTGTAGGGCTGCCATGACAATGCACAACAAATTAAGTGGCTTAAACAAAATAATTGATTGTCGTACAGTCCAAAATTGAGGTGTGAGCAGAGCCATGCTCCCTCAGAAACCTACAGGGGAGAATCCTTCCTTGCCTCTTCTATCTCTTTGTGTTTGTTGTCAATCTTTGGTCTTTCATTTACTGCCTCTGTCTTCACATGGCATATTTTTCCTCATGCCTGTCTGTGTCTGTATCCAAATATCCTTCTTTTTATAAGCACTCTAGTCATTTTGACTTATGGCTCACACTAATTTAGTTTGTAGACTCTGTTTCCAAATAAGAGCACTTTCACAAGGCCTGGGGCTAGGACTTGAACATATCTTTTTAGGAGATAGAATTCAGTCCAGAGCAGTGTTGTCTAAAAACAGAAGAAGAAACAAATAGATGGTATGTGGACCAAAAAGCCTAAATTATTTAATGTTTGGTTTTTACCAAAAAAAAAAAAAATCTAATTCCTACTCTATGGGAAAACAATTCCTTCAAAATTGTCCATACTATTCTTTTTTTTTTCATTCTTTTTTTTAATATTCATTTTACTGAGATGTATTCACATAACACGCAGTCATACAAAGCAAATAGTACATTTGATTGTTCACAGTACCGTTATATAGTTGTACATTCATCACCAAAATCAATCCCTGACACCTTCATTACCAGACACACAAAAGTAACAAGAATATAATTAAAGTGAAAAAGAGCATTTAAAGTACAAAAGAACACTGGGTGCCTTTGTTTGTTTGTTTGTTTGTTTGTTTCCCCTATTTTTCTACTCATCCATCCATAAACTAGACCAAGGGGAGTGTGGTCCTTACGGCTTTCCCAATCCCATTGTCACCCCTCATAAGCTACATTTTAATACAATGGTCTTCAGGATTCATGGGTTCTGGGTTGTAGTTTGATAGTTTCAGGTATCCACCACCAGCTACCCCAATTCATTAGAACCTAAAAAGGGTTGTCTATATTGTGTGTAAGAGTGCCCACCAGAGTGACCTCTCGGCTCCTTTTGGAATCTCTGCCACTGAAGTTTATTTCATTCCCATTCACATCCCCTTTTTGGTCAAGTAGATGTTCTCCATCCCATGATGCCGGGTCTACATTCCTCCCTGGGAGTCATATTCCATGCTGCCAGGGAGATTCACTCCCCTGGTTGTGATCCCACGTAAGGGGGAGGGCAGTGATTTCACCTGCCAAGTTGGCTTAGCTAGAGAGAGAGGGCCACATCTGAGCAACAAAGAGGCATTCAGGAGGAGGCTCTTAGGCAAAATTATAGGGAGGCCTAGCCTCTCCTTTGCAGCAACAGTCTTCCCAAGGGAAAATCCTGTGGTAGAGGGTCAACCCATCAAACCACCAGTCCCCTATGTCTGTGGGCATGTTAGCAGCCCTCACGGTGAAGCAGGCCAATACCCCTGCATTCCCCACCAGCTCCTCAAGGGGGCTCTGCATATTTTTTTCCTTGTTTTTTTTTTTTTTTTAACTTTTTTTTTAAATCAACTGTATGAAAAATAGAAAAAATAGAAAAAATTACAAAAACATACAATAAAAGAACATTTCAAAGAGACCATAACAAGGGAGTAAGAAAAAGACAACTAACCTAAGCTAACTACTTTATTTCCAACATGTTCCTACTCTACCCCAAGAAAGTAACCTAATATAGCAGCATTTCTGTGAACTTGTTCCTACTATACCCATCAGAAATTAACAGATCATAGTCATTCCAGGGCATTCCCAGAACGTTAAATTTACCCACAATAGCTTATCTGTTCTTATTGGATTATTGTTCCCCCTTCCTTAATTACTCTCTATCGCTAGTTCCCCTACATTCTACATTATAAACCATTTGTTTTACATTTTTCAAAGTTCACATTCGTGGTAGCATATAATATTTCTCTTTTTGTGCCTGGCTTATTTCACTCAGCATTATGTCTTCAAGGTTCATCCATGTTGTCATATGTTTCATGACATCGTTCCTTCTTACTGCCGTGTAGTATTCCATCGTGTGTATATACCACATTTTATTTATCCACTCATCTGTTGAAGGACAGACATTTGGGTTGTTTCCATCTCTTGGCAATTGTGAATAATGCTGCTATGAACATTGGAGTGCAGATATCTGTTCGTGTCATTGCTTTCCAATCTTCCGGGTATATACTGAGAAATGCAATCGCTGGATCGAATGGTAACTCTATATCTGGTTTTCTAAGGAACTGCCAGACTGACTTCCAGAGTGGCTGAACCATTGTACAGTCCCACCAGCAATGAATAAGAGTTCCAATTTCTCCACATCCCCTCCAGCATTTGTAGTTTCCTGTTTGTTTAATGGCAGCCATTCTAATCGGTGTTAGATGGTATCTCATTGTGGTCTTAATTTGCATCTCTCTCATAGCTAGTGAAGCTGAACATTGTTTCATGTGTTTCTTGGCCATTTGTATTTCCTCTTCAGAGAACTGTCTTTTCATATCTTTTGCCCATTTTATAATTGGGCTGTCTGTACTATCGTCATTGAGTTGTAGGATTTCTTTATATATGCAAGCTATCAGTCTTTTGTCAGATACATGGTTTCCAAAAATTTTTTCCCATTGAGTTGGCTGCCTCTTCACCTTTTTGAGAAATTCCTTTGAGGTACAGAAACTTCTAAGCTTGAGAAGCTCTCATTTATCTATTTTTTCTTGTGTTGCTTGTGCTTTGGGTGTAAAGTCTAGGAAGTGTCCACCTAATACAAGGTCATGAAGATGTTTCCCTACATTATCTTCTAGGTGTTTTATGGTACTTTCTTTTGTATTGAGATCTTTGATCCATTTTGAGTTAATTTTTGTGTAGGGTGTGAGATAGGGGTCCTCTTTCATTCTTTTGGATATGGATATCCAACTCTCCCAACCCCATTTGTTGAAAAAACCATTATGACCCAGTTCAGTGACTTTGGGGGCCTTATCAAAGATCAAGTTGGCCATAGATCTGGGGGTCTATCTCCAAATTCTCAAGTTGATTCCATTGATCTATATTTCTATCTTTGTGCCAGTACCATGCTGTTTTGGCAACTGTGGCTTTATAAGAAGCTTCAAAATCAGGGAGCATAAGTCCTCCGACTTTGTTTTTCTTTTTTAGAGTGTCTTTAGCAATTCAAGACATCTTCCCTTTCCAAATAAATTTGATAACTAGCTTTTCCAAGTCTGCAAAGTAAGTTGTTGGAATTTTGATTGGGATTGCATTGAATATGTAGATGAGTTTGGGTAGAATTGACATCTTAATGACATTTTGAACATGGAATATTTCTCCATCTTTTAAGGTCCCCTTCTATTTCCTTTAGTAGAGTTATGTAGTTTTCTTTGTATAGGTCTTTTATATCTTTGGTTAAGTTTATTCCTAGGTACTTGATTTTTTTAGTTGCTATTGAAAATGGTATCTTTTTCTTGAGTGTCTTTTCAGTTTGTTCATTTCTGGCATACAGAAACATTACTGACTTGTGTGCATTAATCTTGTATCCCGCTACTTTGCTAAATTTGTTTATTAGCTCTAGTAGCTGTATCATCGATTTCTTGGGGTTTTCCAGATATAAGATCATATCATCTGCAAACAATGACAGTTTTACTTCTTCCTTTCCAATTTGGATGCCTTTTATTTCTTTGTCTTGTTGGATTGCCCTGGCTAGCACTTCCAGCACAATGTTGAATAACTGTGGTGATAGCGGGCATCCTTGTCTTGTTCCTGATCTTAGAGGGAAGGCTTTCAGTCTCTCTCCATTGAGTACTATGCTGGCTGTGGGTTTTTCATATATGCTCTTTATCATATTGAGGAAGTTACTTCAATTCCTTCCTTTTGAAGTGTTTTTATCAAAAACGGATGTTGGATTTTGTTGAATGCTTTTTCAGCATCTATTGAGATGATCATTTGATTTTTCACTTTTGATTTGTTAATGTGTTGTAATACATTGATTGATTTTCTTATGTTGAACCATCCTTGCATGCCTGGAATGAACCCCACTTGGTCATGGTGTATGATTTTTTTAATGTGTCTTTGGATTCGATTTGCAAGTATTTTGTTGAGGATTTTTGCGTCTATATTCATTAGGGAGATTGGCCGGTAGTTTTCCTTTTTTGTAGCATCTTTGCCTGGTTTTGGTATTAGATTGATGTTAGCTTCATAAAATGAGTTAGGTAGTGTTCCATTTTCTTTGATGTTTTGAAAGAGTTTAAGTAAGATTGCTGTCAGTTCTTTTTGGAAAGTTTGGTAGAATTCCCCTGTGAAGACATCTGGCCCTGGGCATTTATTTATGGGAAGCTTTTTGATGACTGATTGGATCTCTTTGCTTGTGATGGGTTGGTTGAGGTCTTCTGTTTCTTCTTTGGTCAGTCTAGGTTGTTCATATGTTTCCAGGAAATTGTCCATTTCCTCTACATTATCCAGTTTGTTGCCATACAGTTGTTAGTAGTATCCTCTTATAATTTTTTTAATTTCGTTGGGATCTGCAGTAATGTCACCTTTCTCATTCATTATTTTGTTTATATGGGTCTTCTCTCTTTTTGATTTTGTGAATCTTGTTGATCTTCTCAAAGAACCAACTTTTCATGTTATTTATCCTCTCTATTGTTTTTTTGTTCTCTATGTCATTTATTTCTGCTTTAATCCTTGTTATTTCTTTTCTTCTACTTGGTTTAGGATTGGTTTGCTGTTCATTTTCTAGCTTCTTCAGTTGATCCATTAGTTCTTTGATTTTGGCTCTTTCTTCCTTTTTAATATGTGTGTTTAGTGCTATAAATTTCCCCCTCAGTACCGCTTTTGCTGCATCCCATAGGTTTTGGTATGTTGTGCTCTCATTTTCATTTGTCTCTATATATTTAGTAATTTCTCTTGCTATTTCTTCTTTAACCCACTGATTGTTTAGGAGTGTGTTGTTTAACCTCCAGGTATTTGTGAATTTTCTAAGTCTCTTAGGGTTATTGACTTCTAATTTTATTCCATTGTGGTCAGAGAATGTGCTTTGAATAATTTCAATCTTTTTAAATTTATTGAGTCTTGTTTTATGTCCCAGCATATGATCTATTCTGGAGAAAGTTCCATGAGCACTAGAGAGGAATGTGTATCCTGGTGATTTGCGATGTAATGTTCTATATGTGTCTTTTAAATCCAATTCATTTATCAGATTGCTTAGGTTTTCAGTTTCCTTATTGGTCTTCTGTCTGGTTGATCTATCTATAGGAGAGAGTGATGTGTTGAAGTCTCCCACAATTATTGTGGAAACATCAATTACTTCCTTTAGTTTTGCCAGTGTTTCTCTTATATATTTTGTGGCAAATTGATTGGGTGCATAAACATTTTTGATTGTTATTTCTTCTTGTTGAATTGCCCCTTTTATTAATATGTAGTGGCCTTCTTTGTCTCTCAAAACATCCCTGCATTTAAAGTCTATTTTATCTGAGATTAATATTGCTACGCCTGCTTTCTTTTGGCTGTAGCTGGCATGAAATATTTTTTCCATCCTTTCACTTTCAATTTCTTTGTCTCCCTGTGTCTAAGATGAGTCTCTTGTATGCAACATATTGCTGGTTCATTTTTTTTTTATCCATTCTGTGAATCTATATGTTTTAATTGGGGAGTTTAATCCATTTACATTCAATGTTATAACCGTGAAGGCATTTCTTGAATCAGCCATCTTATCCTTTGGTTTATGTTTGTCATGTATATTTTTCCCTCTCTCTATTAATATCCTTTAATGTACCTATACCAAATCTCTTTAGTACTGAAACTTTCTCCATGTCTCTCTGTCCTTTCTTTGTTTCTCTGCCTGTAGGGCTCCCTTTAGTATCTCCAGAAGGGAGGTCTCTTGTTAGCAAATTCTCTCAGCATTTGTTTGTCTGTGAAAAATTTAAGCTCTCCCTCAAATTTGAAGGAGAGCTTTGCTGGATAAAGTATTCTTGGTTGGAAGCTTTTCTCACTCAGAATTTTAAATATGTCATGCCACTGCCTTCTCACCTTCATGGTGGCTGCTGAGTAATCACTACTTAGTCTTATGCTGTTTCCTTTGTATGTGGTGAATTGCTTTTCTCTTGCTGCTTTCAGAACTTGCTCCTTCTCTTCCATGTTTGCCAGTGTGATCAGAATATGTCTTGGAGTGGGTTTATTTGGATTTATTCTATTTGGAGTTCGCTGGGCATTTATGATTTGTGTATTTATGTTGTTTAGAAGATTTGGGAAGTTTTCCCCAACAATTTCTTTGAATACTCTTCCTAGACCTTTACCCTTTTCTTCCCCTTCTGGAACACCAATGATTCTTATATTTGGCTGTTTTATATTATCTATCATATCCCTGAGGTCCATTTTGATTTTTTTTGATTTTTTTCCCCATTCTTTCTTTTGTGCTTTCATTTTCCATTCTGTCATCTTCCAGGTCACTGATTCATTGTTCAACTTCCTCTAGTCTTATACTATGAGTATCCAGAATCTTTTAAATTTGGTCAACAGTTTCTTTAATTTCCATAAGATCATTCATTTTTTTATTTAGTCTTGCAATGTCTTCTTTATGCTCTTCTAGGGTCTTCTTGATGTCCTTTATATCCTGTGCCATGGTCTCATCGTTCATCTTTAGTTCTTTGATTAGTTGCTCTAGGTACTGTATCTCCTCTGATCTTTTGATTTGGGTGCTTGGGCTTGGGTTATCCATATCGTCTGGTTTTTTCATATGCTTTCTGTTGTTTTTGGCCTCTTGGCATTTGCTTAACTTGATAGGGTTCTTTTAGGATTTGTAGACCAATTGAAATCCTATCTCTAATTTTTCTGATCTACAGCTTCATGGAGTACACTTTCTCTAACTAACCAGCAGGTGGTGTCCACAAGCCACCTGTTCCCCTCAAGCCAGTTCTCCTCCACTTCGCCTTTGTGGGGAGTGGGCAAGTGAGTCTTGTGGGGTCCAATTGGTGTACCAAGCTTGCGTGTGTAGGTGGTATTGCCCGCCCTGTATATGGGGCATGTGTCTGGGCGGTCAGGGAGGGCAGGCGGCTCTGACAATCAAATCTCCCTGGTGTTCCTGAAGTTTTAAAGCTGCTGCAATAGTCTAATCTGTCAGTTCATTCCTGCCACAGTTTGTCTCTGCTGCTGACCCACAAGTCCTTGGTATGGCCCCTGAGACTTGTGAGTGGGTTCCTCTTCCAGGCCGTTCACTCCCTGGTCCTCTGTTGAGGGATGACTGTGCTATGTTGCACATGACTGCCATTCCCCCAGGGCAGTTCTGGGCTACAGGGATGTGTAGGGAGGCTCCCAGTCGGCTGAGTGGATGCCCCCCTGTTCTTGGGAAGTTGTGGTGTTTAGTGAATTTTCTCAGCTACTGGATTATTGCCTTTTGCCTCAGAGTTCTCTTAGTTCTGCTCTTGTCTTGACCTGCCCAAACTGCAAGTCTTTGAGGCTTTCTGTATTTGGCTTCTTAGAGTAATTGTTTTAGAAAAAAGAAAAAAAAAAAAAAAGGGCCCTTCTCACAGATCTAATGGGTTATTGAAATGCTAAGAGACAAAGCAATTAGGGCCTTTAAGGAAAAGTCCAGGGGGCAGAGAGATCAGTTTTACTTTGGGATTTGCATATGAGCCTCAGGGCCTGAGCTCTGCCCTTCCCCTTTCTATGTTCACCAGGACTCCAAAAAGCCTCTGCTTTTCTTTTTGGGCTTTTCTTGCTATTTATTGCTATTCTTATCTCATCTCTGCTGGGCTGGCTGCTCTCAGATTCTCTGGCGTCTGGTCTCAGTCCATCTATGATTGGAGTTTGGAGCAGTAGAATGAGTTTCCGATAAGAGCTGCCACTGCAGTTCTCCCTTCTCATTCCCAGCACTGATGGCCCCTCCTCCCATGGGACTGAGCCTGGCAGGGAGGGGCGCGGGTCCCCTGGCCGCAAAAACTTACAGATTTCACTGATCTCAGCAGTTTGATGTGTTCATTGGTGTTGTGTGAAGTATGCCCAAAGTCAAATTGCTCTGCGGTGTCCAGACCACGCAGTTCCTGGCTTTCTACCTACTTTCCTGGAGGAGTAACTAAACATACACCTCACCAATCCACCATCTTGGCCCGCCTCCCATACTATTCTTGAGTACACTGTCTTCTGCTTCATCCTTTTAGCAAATGCACTGTTTAATCATGGTTTTTTCATTTTTTTTTTGTAAAAGTTATTTTATTTCTTCTCTACCCATATTTCTCTTTTTATTTTCTTATACTCACCAACATCTTGCTTTTAGTGAGTCTTGACCAAGGTCATGGTCAAGCTTTCATTAGCCAATTTATCAGAAAACCCATGCTCTTTATTCCATTAAAGTCCATGTCTGTCAATGTTCCAGGGAATTTCCTATTTAAAAAATCTACTAAATTAACATGTTTGGTGTTATAACTTCACTACTTGTATAAGACCCAACAGAATACAATTGCAGGTACATTTGTTAAAGAGTCTATTCTGGAGCACAGAGCAGCTTGGTTGGTGGTTGGGAGTGCTTTGCCTGTTGGCAGCAGCTTTTCACTGGGCTAGCCGAGGTGGTGCATGGGTGGAAGAAGAGGCCTAAGACTTGGGCTTTGGGTAGAAGAAAATAGCCTTAACCTAAATTCACCAGTGGGAAAGCCCCATGCAAACAACTGGCCAACAAGGTTGCACAGAAAAGTGCCCCCTCTACCGCTGGATGAAAAAACCCCATTGTTACAGTCCGGAACCATTGCCCTTCGAGAAATTCATCTTTACCAGAAGTCAACAGAGCTTCTGATCTGGAAGATGCTTTTCCAGAGGTTGGTGAGGGAAATCACCCAGGATATCAAAACTGACTTGAGGTTTCAGAATGAGGCCACTGGTGTGCTGTATGAGGCCAGTGAAGTGTACCTCATGAGTTTGTTTGAAGATACCAATCTGTGTGCCATCCAGGTGAAGAGAGTTACCATATGCCCAAAGACATCCAGTTGGCTCGCTGGATACAAGGAGACAGAGCTAAAGAGAAGGCAGTTTTTATGGTGTTTTGTAGTAAATTCTGTAAAATACTTTGGTTTAATTTATGACTTTTTGTTTTGTAAGAAATTGTTTATAATATGTTTCATTTGTACTTAAGTCATTCCCTCTTTCACTCAGGATGAATGTGAAGTGACTGTCCACAGACCTCAGTGATGTGAATACTGTTGCTTAAGAGTGACAAGCTGCTAATACACAGAAGCAGTGGGTGATGTTTCTTGCTTCTTATCATGCATGTTTCTGTATGTTAGTGACTTCTTGGGTAGCTGTTAAGATGCTAGAAAAAGATAAATGTGTACTGGGTCCTTTTGCAATAAAACTGGTTATGACTTGATCCAAGATTTAACAATTGGGGCTGTTAAGTCTGAACATACATCACTGTGATAGAATGTGGGCTTTTTCAAGGGTGAAGCTACAACTCTTAACCACAGTGTAACTTGCAGTTTCCTTAAAAAAAAAAAAAAAAAGGTAAACCTATTTGTGCACTATGTGCATTTATAATAGCTATTTTATATATTGTGTCAACATTTTTAAATTAAATGTTTTACATTCATGTGTTGGGGAATCTTGTCATTAACATGTGTAACTTTATATACAGTGAAGCTGGTTGTCTCCTAACTAGACTGCACTTGATTTCATTGTAGGAAATGCTATGCTGCATTATATCTTGTATAAGTCCTCATTCTACCACATGTTAATTAACCCTCTAGCTGATACTGCAGACACTAATGGAGGATTTTATTTATAAGGGCATTTATACAAGTTTTTCATACCACCAGAATCATCTATTAGTAATAATCTGAACTAGTTATTGAAGCTTTTCATTGTGTCATGGTTGGTCTCATAACTAAGTTGAGTTTTTCTCCTCTACCAAGAGGAAACAATACCGAAGTTCCTTTCCTTGTGGAGTTTGTATTATAGCAACCCTTAGAGCAAACTTGCTGTGGAACAAGGGCACACAGCTGCAGCTTACTGAACTTCTGCCAGTTAAAATATCTGGTTATAAGCTGACCTGGGAAAATCAAATTTATAGAGATGGCCTTGAAAGTGGTTTTAAAACTTACCTCCTATTGAAGTTTGTAGGTCAATTTTGTATGCTGACTAAATTTACAAATACACTTGTTTATCCAACTTAAAAAAAAAAAAACACAATCTATTTTGGGCAGTTTCTTTCAACATTTAAAGTGTTGCCTCCATTTTTAAACTATCTCCTTAAGATAGCACTAATAATCTAGGGTGACATCTTGTTCTCAAGCCCAATCAAAACCTGGATGATCTCTGGTACTTTTAAAAGAGCTAAACTGGTTTTTGAAACAGTAACTCCTCCAAAAGCACATGGTCAGTTTTTTTTTCTTATCACTGACCTCCATTACCATTGAATCTTTAAGAGAATCACTTTATACAAAATGACAGACTTGACCTCGTAAACTCTTGTGTTGAACATGGCATGGTATTCTTAAAATGAATGGATGCTTGTTTCATATTTAACATATCTCATTTTTAACATACATAACTAAGAATTTATAATTAGATTATTTTTCTTTGAATCAAATATTAACATTCCATTTATATTTGGTTCATCTTTAAAAATAAAATGAAATGCAACTTTATTATTTCTTTCACTTAGCAGAACAATAATGCAGGTCAACATTCTATCTCAAACACATCTGGTGTCCTTCAATCCTGTTTCCTCTAAATTTAAGCTTTGTAAATATAAACATTCCGAGTTGACATAGATTTATTTTCTTTTGTTTTAGTCAGATTGTTTGAGGATTAAACATTCTGAGGAAGAAGCACTAATTACTTCAAGTGATCATGCATACCAGAGAGGTGACTTAGAAATAAGGGGATCATTTCTATAATCCTTATTCAAGTGCAAGTGTACAACACTATTAAAGTTAACATTTCTAAAGTTCAGATTCCAAAGGACTGTAGGATGTCTAATGTTAAATTGTCCATGATATTAAGACTCTTTCCTACTGAAAAGTGAGATCTATTGGAATCCCTGAGAGTATGTCAGACTTCAGCCACCCAAAGTTTTCTGGCAAATATTAGTTTTGCAGAGGTAATTCCAAAAGATCTTGTCAACCATGAAAATCCTTCTTCCTTTCTTTACAAAGTGACATTTCCCCAATCCCAGAGAGAAATATAAAAATTCCATTTAAATACTTATTTCTTCGAGTGTTGAAAATGAATTCCCTGATGATCTTTAATTCTTCATTCACAACTTTTAAAGTTAATTATCAGAATTTTGCTGTATGTCAAAATATTCCTCCACATAACAACTCTATGTGAGATGGTTGTTGTTATTTTTATTTTAGAAAGTAGAAAACTCAAGCTTAACAAGATTGCCTATTATCATACAGCTAGTACTCCACAAAACTGACATTTCTTTCCAATTGCTTCTGAATTCAGTAGCCATGAAATTGTTTACTATTGTATACGAAAGTCCATTAATTGGAATGTTACTTGGAAAAGGGACCATAAGGGCTATATTAATAGTCAGTTGAGTCTTCCAAGAAGCAGACACCAAGACAGAGAAGATATAAGAGAGAATGATTGGGGATTGGAGGATGTCTGTGAAGGATAAATGGGAAGGAGCTGGTTTTGCCTTTAGTCTGTTGCAGTTCTGACACATCTGACAGAGACAGGGAAGGAGAATTGTGTAGTAAGTCTCAGAGTTCCCCACAGTTCCACTAAAGATTCATCTACATGGATGAATGAGTACTTGAGCCAAAGTTGCCTCATCTTGCAAGAATGGGCCTGCACGTTAGTACTTTCTCCATGCTCAGTCCTTGACTGAGAGCAGCTTCCAGGAAACAGGGCTTTGACTTGAATATGGTGGGGATCCAGATGGATAGTAGCTGGGTCTTTCAGTTATGCTCCTTGTAGCAGGAGACCTATTAGTGCATCTTCATGGCTGCCCAAACTCTCAAACAATTAGTAACAAACTTTCAGATAAAAAGATCAAGACAGTGTAATATAAATGAACATGCATTTGAATTACATTTTATTTTTTTCCCCTTAATTTGTGTGTGTAGATGTGTGGGTGGCAGGGTAGTAAGTTATGTATAGAGTTCAAGAGGGCAATGCTAATGAGGGTCTCCAGAACAGAGGCCAGCAGAGCAAATGATGTCTTATAATCAGTTCTGCAAGTGTTAGCTGTGGTCAAAGGAGTACCAAAAAAAAAAAAAAAAAAAAAAAAATCAGAATTCAAGGAGGGAGATAAAGTGAAAAGTGAGAGCTTACATCAGGGAGTTTACAGTAGAGTAAACTTAAATGTTTAAGTTTTTCTTTTGCTTTTTCTTTTCATCAATAAATCAATTCATTTAAAAGAATATGTTACAATTAGTTATACTAAGTGACATTACCAAACAATTTTAGAGTGGTTAGCTCTAGAACAAAGAATGAAAGGAACACTGTTAGCCATTATATATATATTTTGTCTTCACACTTCTTAAATCACAAATAAAAAATCAATACATTTCAGTGAAAATACAATTAGAGTTTCTCTCAGATAAATTAAAAATGTGCATGACCTTTGGAGAACTGAAGCCCAGCTCACTGGCTTAAAAGGGTGGGCATGATATAAAATTGGTGTCCAAGTTTAACAGTTGGCCAAGGAACCCTACCCCATATCACTCCTTTCTTCAATTCTATTCCCCCCCATAGTCCTAAGCTTCCCATGCACCCTAGATTATTAATGAGGAGTGATCTGATGCTGTCCCAGTATGAATGAGGCCTGGCATGACATGCTCAGACTTTAGGGGAGGTGGATGATATTTCTTCTAGGAGGATGGTGTTCTGGTTTGCTAATGCTGCTGTTTTGTAAAACATCAGAAATGGATTGGCTTTTATAAAAGGGGTTTATTTGGTTACAAAGTTACAGTCTTAAGGCCATGAAGTGTCCAAGGTAAGGCATCAACAATCAGGTACCTTCACTGAAGGATGGTCAATGACATCTGGAAAACCTCTGTTAGCTGGGAAGGCACGTGGCTAGCATCTGCTTGCTCGCAGGTTGCATTTCAAAATGGCACACTCCAAAATGTCAGCTTTCAATGGCCGTCTTCAAAATGTATCCCTCAGCTGCAGCTCTGAGGTCCTTCTGTTTGTGAGCCCCTTTATAAGACTCCAGTGAACTAATCAAGGCCCACGTGGAATGGGCAGGGCCACACCTCCATGGAAACATTCAATCAGAGGTCACACCCTAACCAAAGGTGTCACTCACAGTTGGGTGGGTCACATCTCCATGGAAACAACCTAATCCCAATACCCCATGAGATTGGATTAAAAAATCATGGCTTTTTCTTGGGGGACATAATATATCCAAACTGACACAGACGGGGAGGTCAAGAAAATAGAGGTGTTTTCTAAAACAAAGGAAAGTAAATCTACAACTCAGAAAATTTATATTTACAAAGCTTAAATTTAGAGGAAACAGGATTGAAGTAGACTAGAGGTGTTTGAGATAAAACGTTGATCTGCATACCCATCACCTATATTCTCTCTCTCTCTCAGTATTCAACCACATCATCTTCCCTTCAAAAGGAAGTTAATGTGACACAATGAAGTTGGTGAAGGAACCTCACAATGTGTTGGGATTCAACAGATCAAATGGTTTTGACTCCAGAATCAATCCATTCATATAGTATGATGGAGAAAAGGAAGGGAACACTAGCCCCTCCATGTCTGGAGACTTCAAGTTAATTAAGATACAATCCCTTTTAAGAAAATTGCTTCCTAGGAGCCAGGCCCGTAAGTTGGCAGATTCTGAGTTGAGAGAGAGGTGTCACCTCCTGTCAATGCCCTATTGTGCTGCTCCAGGCATTGGGTTTGGAGCTACAAGAGGGGACAACCCAAAGCTACTGGCCTGGAATGAACTAAAAAGATGAAACTAGATGTGCCAGGCATGGAGACATTGGAAAATTTATCCAGTTCCTCCCTGAGAGCTCTCTACAGGCCTAGGGGCTGCCCTGAGCACAGGCATATCTGTACCTGTGCTGTACTTAGAACTAGGGCAAGGGCAGGGCAGAAAAATGGAGAACTTCTAGAAAAAAAAATATAAAGAACAGAGAGCTCAAAGCATAGCCCAAGGGAAACTTTCTTCAGGGATGAGGTTCTCAGGGCCTACACTTTCTGCTGATCTCTACAAAGCCCTGAGCTTTTGCCACAGAATGTAGATACTGAGAGTAGAGAGGAGGACAGCAGGAAACCAGGAAGACCTGCTGGCTCTGCTGAGCTGGAAGGGGAAGGGGGGTTTCCCTTTCCCAGAAACAAACTGCAAAAGACTGGGTAGAGGCCTTCTAGGCAGAACCTAAGACTAAGAAAAGTAGTAGGGATTAGAGAAGGGAAGTTCAGAGTAAGGGGAGAAAGGAAAGCCATAACTAACCCTGCTTCATGCAAAGAAGGGCTTGACCTTGTGGACCTCTACAGCCACAGTGGCCTCTGCTTCCATCAGGAGGCCTGTGTGGATGGAAAGGGAGAAAGTGCTGTCCTCTAGGGTCTCCCTTCTTCCCATCTCCTTGCTGCAGCTGGGTGTTAATGGTGCAGCCTCAAGTAGGGGCTACTCCTGAATAGATTTTGCCAACAGGTAAACTACCTATGGAGCCCCTCACCCAACCTCCAAAGCACCGAGGGGATGATACACCAGAAAGGGAACATAGCAGTATCCACCACTGTAAGGGGCCTCCACAACCTCAGGGTATCCTCCATATGTCTCATACCCAGAGGCCAGCATGTGGGCCGCCACCTGGGTTCTGGGATTTGTTCATTCCTCTCCCACTATGAGGGAAAAGGGTGAATTGTTGCTATTTTTGCAGTTTGAACAAAACTGGTACCAAAGTTTTTCTTAAACCACAAAATCTTTTCTTAAACTAAAAAAAGATACCTAAGATTAAAAATAGGCAGCGAGATGCAGAGATTGAAAGAAGATGATTTTCAGACCCAGGAGTGATGGATTCAGTGGGTAAGTGTGATAATACTGGAGAGCCTGGGTTGGTTGGAGCCAGAGAGCATCAAGTCTTGCAGGTCAGTTACTTGTAAAGAGACAGGGGCATGATGAGAAGAGAAAATGGAAGAGATTATTTAAGTTCAGATTCGTGCTAGATAAATCTGGAATGAATGGTGTAAATAACACCTTCCGTGGTTGTGACTAGAACTAATCTTAATAATAGATGTTCAAACTTTGAGCTTAATTCCAGTATATCTAATATTATCTAAATATGAGCTCTTGCTGTAAGTATATCTTCTTTTCAGGGACTGATTCCCCTCATGAACTCCTCTCCACTCCTCTCTGGGTTTGTGTCTTCCTGTAGTTACTGATCTTTGAGAGACGTCTCCCTCCTCACAACCTAACCTTTTACCAAGTTTTTTTTGTTTTTTTTTTTTTCGTTGTTGTTTTTTTTTGACAAGGATTTGCTATTATCTGAGGCTAGAGAAGATGACTAATGTTTTTTTATTGTTATTCCTCCCAGGAGACTACATGATATTAGGGCTAATTTTTAAGTGTCACAAAAATGAGCAAAATGCACCCTGATTATCCTCCAGTGGGAATAATGTTAGATTAACTAGTATCTCTAGAAACTGCTACTTAATTTGTGGTATTAGCTTGCCTTAGGTATTTTAGGAAAAAAAGTTTATGTGGAAATGAAATACTGAATCATATATAGTTAGCAAAAGTAAGCACTTACACTAAAATCTATTGCTAAAACTTGAACAATTTAGTTACCAAAATGCTGCTGTTAGATTCCCACTTTATCTGCTTTTTGTCCTAGTTTCTTAGTTTGAAAATCACCTGGTCTGGTTATTTGTTCCTTCACTGTTTTGATGTGCACTATTTTACAATTGCATACCCGCATTTGCATCCCTGTAAGTCCAGAGCACAGTTCAATAATCCTCCATTGTCACAGTTATTTTCCTCTGTTAAATAATTGTCTAAATGTCAGGCACCATAGAAATAGTTACAGAAATCAAAATCACAAGTTCTAAATCCTAGGGCAAAAAAAAACTAAAGGGCTTTAAGATATGATTTATCTTAATTATCTTCTATGTCCTTCCCATTTCTAACTGCAGGCAACAGTTTAAAGGAGGAACAAGCCATTTTAAGCCTTTTTCTCTGTTTTTAGCCTGCCTTCTCCCCTGAGCCCAATCTACTCTTTAAGATAGCAGGCCAGGACTTTTACCAAAAAACCTCACCTCCTGAATTTGAACTTGGAAAAGAACAAGAAGAAAAAAACAGACTTAAAAATACTTATTTCATAATGGTGCTCTTTTTATAGCAAGAAGAATATGTGTCATTTCTTGCACACTGTAAATCAAATTTAAATGTGAGCAAGGAGACTAAATGACATTGAAAGTTAGTGAGTTTTGGCAGAAGTTGAGTAATTTGTGAAATTTTCCTGCCATTGAACATAAAGTCAGTGTATTTTGCTGACTGATTGACCTAATTCCCCCTTCTGTGTTAGTCATATTCTCTTTGTAAGTGCTCAGATCTCTAAGATATGTTGGCTCTATAGACATAATCATAAGATTATAAAATTTAACCTTAGTTTTGCATTTTTGTGGGTACTTTAGTTAGCTAACCCTCATGTTCTATTTTGTAGCTATATCCTCTTTCCCCTCTTAGCTGTTCACTTTTGTCCAAGAGTTATACAATGTTTAAAATACACAAATCTTTAATAATCAGTTTAGCCCATAATGCATTCCAAATTGATGTTTCCTCTTTAAAATAATAGTAGCTGTAATATAAAATTTAATATAATTAGCATGACACTAGTCTGATGTGAACATCATGTAGTTATAAAAGGGTGCCACCTTCAAAATGTTATTATGGACTTACACAGGATAGTTAGGATACAGCTGCATTAACCACTCAGCTGAGAAAAAAAAATGTCACCCTGTATTCCACATAGTGTGCATTTTTCAATCACACACTCATCTGCCAAAACTTATGACTCTGAATTATGTTAACAATTTTGGTTTAGGTCAGTGCACACAATTTAAACACCTACACAATAGCCTGTATTTTCATTCCCCTGTCGAAAGCCTCTTTTCAGCAGGGTAAATACATTTAGAAAGTCAAAGAACAGAAGGAAGTCTGTGGGCAGTGTTCCTTAGTTATTTTCATTTGAGCTCACATATTGTCTGACCTATTTTTCAGATGTTGCAGAAATATTACGAGGAATCCTTTTAAATCTGGAAAGAGAAGTTGCCAAAAATGTAGTGTATATAGACAGTCATACATACACTTAAAAAGGATGAATGACCGAAGTGCCAAGTATCATCTTTTTTTGCTAATTTCTGAAGCAGAGGTGCACATACATAAAAACTATTGGCAATCCTAAAAATATCAAGGACTCCTTAGCTATTAAAATAAAAATATATGGTATACAGAATCACTGAGTTGATTCATTGCTTGTCAAGGGAACATTCTCACTCTGACCCCGGCATAAATCAGTTAATGTCCTAAAAGCTAAAATTGAATTGTCCTTTCCTTAGTGTAAGTACAAATGTAATTACTGTAGAAATTATCAAACTCAATATTCCCCTGGTATGAAGAATTTTCTAGGTTGATGCCATATGAATAAATATATTCATATGCTTTTGAAGTAAACTTATAAATTTGAAAATTGCTGCATTTCCAGAGAAATCCCCACCTAACTTTCTCATCTTCAAAGGAGGAACTTTTATTATATTTACTGATTCAGAAGAAAAAATCAAGTTTTGCATTTTTTGTCCCAACAAATTAATGTGGAGTGAGTGATACACAATAAGTTTAGTAAGTGTTTTACATTTAAAAAGTAATCAACACTCGATGGCAGCCACTGAACACACTGGACTTCTCTTGAGTGTGCCTTGCTTGGCTTCCTCTACAACCATTTCTGACAAACCCAACATGGCTGAGATAGAAATTCGATAAGTCAAAATTGAAGACAGAAATACAAGAGAAAAATCCACTACTTTCCAAAGAAATGATCAAACAGGAGAAGCAAGCAGGTGAATTGTAATGAGGCATGCACTGCCAATGTGCTCTGAACATTCCACAAACATTGCCTTCTTATTTTACTTCTTTTAGCTGTTAACTTTATAAGATACAAAGAGGTTGTATCAAATTTAAATGACTGTATTGCCCCTTTTCACATTAAAGAATGGGGAACTACTGACAAGGAAGGCCATGCCTATCTCTCCCATCTTCCTGGCTGGCTGGCAGGGTAGGAAAAGAACTTGCATGTCAGGGAAGGAAGAAGCTGGGTGGGAGACAGTGAATCTAGAGTAAAAGCAAAGCTGGTCCAAGATGTCCTACAGGTTGTAAAATACAATTTAATCAGAGTGGCTTTTTTTTTTTGTTGTTGTTCAAATGATTTTAATTATTGGAATGCATGATGTTTAATATGGAAATAAATGTTTTAAAACTTGATTTTTTTTTTAAAGTAATCCTTACATGGGTGTCAGCTCCCATATGTGAAGAACTTGGGAGTTTTCATTCTGTCATTAAAACAAGACAAATCTGGACAAAGTGAAAATCAATATTTTTTCTTGAACCTATCAGAGAACTAAGGTTTCAGGGCAATCTGCCACCCAAATCCAGATAGACAGGTCCATCCAGTGAAACCCTTCCTAAGTTTACTATCCTGGAGCACAAACTCCTGTAGAACATAAACTAGAAACAGTTAAATCATAATTATATGCAATTGCTGGAGTTTGGACTAGCTTGAGGGTGAGAAAATGCCAAGGGCTGCAGTCTTACTATTCTTTGCCTAATATTCTGAGCCAAGGTTCTTATAATGAAGATCCAAGAAAGATTCCCTTCTGGTTCAGGAAGGGTGGTGGGCTGAAGTAACCATTTTATAGTAAATCCAAAGCCTTCCCAATAAATCAAGCATACTCTCCAAGGGAAAAGACCTTGCTTGAACCTTCTCTGCAATGGACAGGGGAATTCTTCCTATTCCAGTCCCATCTAGCCATCCTGTCTCACCCAAGAGAGAGTAAACACATTATCAACAAGGGTCAAGCTTAAGGAGTAGATTAGGAACACTGAAGCCAGAGGAGGGAATTAGGGAAAAGGAGGTAAAATGCTAGGCCACAGCCCAGAGACACTGGAATATGCTCACTTCCCCATGAGTTAGCATTAAAACAACAGGACTCCAGTATCATAACAGTGGTTAATGCTGAAGGAGCTACAAGACACAGATTCTCTCTGTATGGGAGTATGTAGGGAAACACAAAGCCAACTTTGGGGATAAAAATAGAGACATTAAAGGAATTTGAAGCCTCTGACACCTACAACTATGGCAAAAACACAGCCCAACTCCTAGCCAGATTATCATAAAATCTCACCATAAAACCCTATATGCTTCACCTCCTATTACCTGATACAACCTGTTGAACTTTCAGTAAAAGATTACAAGAAAAAACAAAGTCTGATAAGTAAAAAATTATCGGAACCAAGTGTAAATATGAAATAGGTGTTGGAATTATCAGAGAGAATTTGTAAAATTATATTGTAATATATATTTGTAAAATATATTAGTGGCTCTACTGGAAAAAGTAGGCAACATGTGAGATCAGATGTGTAATGAAGCAGAAGGGAATAGTCTTTAAGAATTTAATAAATGGTAGAAATCAAAAACATTATTACAGAAAGAAGAAAGACTCATGGGCCCATCAGCATGACCTAGCATGGCAGAGGAAAGAATCAGTAAGCTTGAAGACAAGTCAATTGAAGTGGAAGCAGAAAAAAAAAAATGAAAAAAGAAAAATCATAGCAGAATATAAAATAACTGCAAACAATTTCAGAATGTATAAATTTCACAAATGTAATACTAGAAACAAAAGAGAAAACAGAGAAGAAGAAATATTTGATGTAATAGTGGCAAATTACAAAAGAAATGGCAGATACCAAGTTGCAGATTTATTGCAGCTAAAGGAACACCAAGCAGGATAAATCCTAAAGCAAACACACGTAAACAGAAGGAACAGCAACACACCTAGGCAAGTCATAGTCAAACTGAAGAAAACCTAAGGCAAAGAGAAAATCTTGAAAGAAGCCAGAGGGAAAAATAACCTTGCTTACAGAGGAACAAGGATAGGAATTACAGCATACATCTGATCAGAAAACATAAAAGCAAGGTGATTGTGGAGTTAAATATTTGAAGTTTGAAAAAAAAACAGGTACCAGAAGGAAGAAATATTCAGAACCCGGTTTCCCTGATGGTGTGTCTTAGAGGATTGACACACCCTATGTTTTTCTGTGACTGATATTTCTAATTCCAGTGAAATTATTCTTCAAAAGTGAAGGAGAAATAAATACTTTTTCAAAGAAACAAAGGCTAGGTAATTCATTGCCAAGAGATTTTATTCCAAGTATGTTAAACAGAGGTCTTTGATAGGAAGGAAAATAATCAGAAAATGCTCAGAAATGTAAAGAAAGGAAAAGCATCAAATGAGGAAAAAATGAAGGTAAAATAAAATCTTTTCTTTTTCTCATTTTTAATTGATCTAAAAGATAATTATTTGTTTAAAGCAATAACAGTAATAGTGTATTGGGTGATTGTTGCATATAAGTGAAATGAATGCCAGCAATTCACAAGTGATGGGAAGGAGGGGTTGAGAATACTCTAAGTTACCCATACTACATGTGAAACAGTATAGGGTTATTTAAAGATGAACTTACATTACTTAAAAATGCATATTGTAAACTCTACAGCATCCACTAAACATTTAAAAGAAGTGTAATTGATATACTTAGAAAGGATATCAAATAGAATTATATGAAATGATCAATTAAAACCAGAGAAGGCAGAGAATGAGGTGGGTGTAAAGGAACAAAGAACAAATACACCATATAGAAAACATTACAAATGGGGTGCTTATTACTCCAATCATATCAACAATGCTTTTATATGTTTATACGTGAATGTTCTGTGGTGGCTTGGAGTTATGAACCCCAGAAAAAAAAGTTCGTAAAATTAATACATTCTTGTAAATAAGACTTTTTGATGAGGTTACTTCAGTGAAAGTGTAGCCCAACTGAATCAGGATGGGTCTTATTCTTATTACTGGAGACCTAATAGAAAAGGTCACAAACAGAGAAAGCTAAAGGTAGTAGCTGGAAGCTGGAAGTCAACCAAACTAGGAGAGAAAGGGTGAGACACTAGGATGTGCATTACCATGTGACAAAAATGTCAAGGAAACCAAAAGATTGTCAGTCCACCAGAAGATATCAACCCTGGCAGGAAGCAATCCTTCTAGCATCTGAAACTATAGGGCAACAGCTGGTAAAACTGAAAGAAGAAATAGACAAATACACAAACACAGATGGTGACTTCAACATACCTCCATTAGTAATGGATAGATCAAGGAGGTATAAAACCAGTAATGGTATAGACAGCCTGAACATCAGTATCAGTCAACATAATCTAATTGACTTTTAAAAAATTATTTTATTGTTTATTACAGTGAAAATTTGAAATTATGCTAAATATCCAGGACTAGTTAAATGATGATGTCACATATCCATGGGGGAATATTACGCAGCTATTAAAATGGTATTTTTTAAAGCAAGATTATGCTGGTTTGAATGTATTATGTCCCCCAGAAAAAGCCATATTCTTTGGTGCAATCTTGTGGGGCAGACATTTTAGTGCTGTTTAGATGGGAATCCTTTGAGTGTTTCTGTGGAGATGCGCTCCACCCAACTGTGGGTGATGACTCTGGATAATTTCCATGGAGGTGTTACCCCACCCATTGAGAGTGGGTCTAAATTAAATCACTGGAGTCATATAAATGAGCTGACAAACAGAAGGAATTCAGTGAAGCTGAGAGTGACATTTTGAAGAGGAGCTACAGCCAAAAGGGACACTTTGAAGAATGCACTGGAGCTGAGAGAGGAGCTTCAGCTTGCAGAGGCATTTTGGAGACAGCCTTTGAAAGCAGACTTTTGCTCTGGAGAAGCTAAGAGAGGACAAATGCCCCAAGAGCAACTAAGAGTGACATTTTTGAGGAGCTGAAGCCTACAGAGGAACAGCCTAGGAGAAAGCCATTTTGAAACCAGTCACATGCCTTCCCACCTAACAGACGTTTTTCAGACACCATTGGCCATCCTCCAGTGAAGGTACCCAATTGCTGATGTGATACCTTGGACACTTTTTGGTCTTAAGACTGTAACCGTGTAACCAAATAAGCCCCCTTTTATAAAAGCCAATCCATCTCTGATGTTTTGCATTCCAGCAGCATTAGCAAACTAGAACAAAGATCAAGGAAGTGAAACATACATGTGCACCATTAGAAGAAGAAAAGTGGAATACAAAAATTATATACATATATACAAATTAGAATTTATATACATATAATATTACAATTCCTGTTATCTCTCTTTTTCTGTCTGTCTATATTTAGATGGATAAAATAGACAACTGGATCATGATTATAGGTGGATTTTTTGAGTAAGATATTTTAATTTACTTCATACTTGTGATGGTTAGGTTCATTTGTCAACTTGGCCAGATGATGCCCAGTTGTCTCATCAAACAAGCACTGGCCTAACCATTACTGCAAGGACATCTGTGGCTGGTTAATAAACCAGAAGGCTGGTTTATTAAATAATCAGTCAATTGATTGCATCTGTGGCTGATTACATCATCAAAGAGAGTACCTTCCACAGTAAGAGAATTCAATCCACTGGATTTAATCCAATCAGTTGAGACTTTTAAGGGAAAAGAGAGAGAATCTTCATTTCTTCTTCAGTCAGCCAGCCTCTTCGGGGGAGTTTATCAGAGATGTTCATTGGAGTTGCCAGCTTGCTGCCTGCCCTACAGAATTCGGACTCATGCATCCTACCCTGTGATATTTGGACTCATGCATCCCCACAGGTGCATGAGACACTTTTATAAAATCTCATATTTACCAGTGTCTCCTGTTGGTTCTGTTTCCCTAGAGAACCCTAACTAATACAGCTTTGTACCAGGAGTGGTTCTTGAGAAACAGAATCATAAAATCACAATTGGTTTTCTACTTTGAATAGATTCAAAGGCACTAATGAGTCCATTTATAATTATCAAGGTGGCACTGACAGTCCATGGCATGAGTTAGCAATGCAGATCTGCAAAATATCAATATTTGATTCTCCTAATCATACTCTTATATGATGCAAGGCACTGGGTGACAGTGTTTTTGTCACCTTAACAGAGTTCTGTGGAGTTAAGAGGTATAATGATGTTGGCTGATTGTTCTTAGGTATGCTGGATACAATTATAAGGGAAAGGGATTAGCTGAAGGCTTCCAATTTGCAACTTAAATGCTGCATGAAAATGTAAGGTTTCTATGTGTGCCCTGAAAGAAAATCTTATTTCCTGTGGCCACTGACTTGAGATCTCTGAAAACCAGACCCAGAGTCTCATTGTGCAAGCAACAGATTTACAACAGAAACTAAAATCTCCATCTTGCAGGGTGTCTGCTGTGAAAGTAAAGGCATTGATTGGAAAGGAATGCGATCCTGAAAATTGGGATGGGGACATACAGGTTGATAATGATGGCAGTGGGGACATTGGAACCCTGGATTCTGCTGAGTCTTTGATAGATATACCTGTAGTGGTCTGACCTGAGGAAGCAGCCCTCACGCCTCTGGAAGGATTAATACTGTTTCAGCAGATGAAACTGCAACAGAATGTCCTGAGGTAATTGGCTTGAAACATACTTTTAATACTTTTCATGACCCACCCTCCACAACTCTTCTTCAAGACCTAAAATTACACTTAAGTCCTGACAGGCCCCAAAAGGTGAGGTACAAAATGTGACCCATGAGGACACTATACTCCAAAAGAACTGCATAAGTTTTCCAATTCATATAGACAGGAATCAGGGTAATATGTGTGGGAATGGATATTAAGGATGCAGGATAATAGTGGAAGGGAATATAAAATTGGGTCAGGCTGAATTAATTGATATGGGCCCATTAAGCAGAGATTCTCTATTCAATGTTGTAACTCAAAGAGTTAGAAAAGGCATTAACTGTTTGGGCAGCTGGCTGAAACATGGATCAAAAGGTGGCCAACATTACCTGAGGTCAAAAATACCAGAACTGCCTTGGTATGTTGTAGAGGAGGGGATCCAAAGGTTTAGAGAGATTGGAATATTAGAGTGGATTTATCATGGAAGGCCTGTTCACACACCCCAAGAATGTCCAGAGGACACACTGTTTACCAGGACTGTGAGGAATAAATTTGTGAGATTAGCTACATCATCTCTAAAGAGCTCTGTAGTCACCTTTCTCTGTAGGTCAGATATTGCTATGGGAACTGCTGTCACTGTTCTGGAATCCTAAAACACAATATGGACAATTGGATCTTGCGTTGGCAAAAGTCGTGGCAGCAGTTAATTGCTAAGGAAAAGTTGGGCATGGCTACCATAATGGACAGCAGACTCAAAGCAGGAGTCAAAATAATCTGACTCATATAGACTATGGTATTGACTAGTAGATCATGGGGCTCCTAGAAGTAAAATCAATGGGAATTCTACTAAATTCTTGTTTCATCTGTATAAGCAGAAGAATTCTAGGTTAGATGAACAAAAGTCTAACTTAAATTACAAAACAGTCACAGCTCCTTAATCAATTCCCAGACTTAAGACAGTTTACAGAACCATTGATGAGGGGAAGGCTGGGTACATTTGGGGAAGGACCCTGTTACACTGCCAAAGATTTATACTGTTAGTCTTCCTCCAGCCTTCACCAGGGAGACCTATGTCCATTTACCAGGGTAACTGTGCAGTGGGGAAAAGGGAATGATCAGATATTTCAGTGATTATTAGACACTGGCTCAGAAGTGACATTAATTCCAGGATATCCAAAACATCACTCTGTTCCACCAGTCAGAGTAGGGGCTGATGGAGGTCAGGTGATCAATGGAGTTTTAGCTCAGGTTCATCTCACAATGGGTCCAGTGGGTCCCCAGACCCATTCTGTGGTTATTTCCTTGGTTCCAGAATGCATAATTGGAATAGACATACTCAGCAACAAGTAGAATCCCCACATTGGTTCCCTGACTCACGGAGTAAGAGTTATTATGGTAGGAAATGCCAAGTGGAAGCCACTAAAAACTGCCCCTGCCTGGCAAAATAGTAAATCAGAAACAATACTGGATTCCTAGAGGGATTGCAGAGGTTATTGCCACTCTTACAGACTTGAAGGATGCAGGGGTGGTGATATCCAGTACATCCCCATTCAACTCTCCTATTTTGCCTGTGCTGAAAACAGTTGGGTCTTGGAGGATGACAGTGGATTATTGCAAGCTTAACCAGGTGGTGACTCCAATTGCAGATCCTCTTCCAGATGTGGTATCATTGCTTGAGCAAATCAACACATCCCCTGGTACCTGGTATACAACTGTTGATCTGGCAAACACTTTTTTCTCATAGCTTATAGTAAGGGCCAACAGAAACAGTTTGCATTCAGCTGGCAAGAGCAGCAGTATACATTCACTGTCCTACCTCAGGGGTATATCAGCACTCCAGCTCTATGTTATAAAATTGTCCCCAGGGTCCTCCTTCCCACAAGACATCACACTGGTTCATTATATTGATGGTATCATGTTGATTGGATCTAGTGAGCTAGAAGAAGCAACTACTGTAGATTTATTGGTAAGCCATTCATGTGTCAGAGGATGGGAGATAAATCCAACAAAAATACAGGGGCCTTCTACCTCAGTAAAATTTCTAGGTGTAAAGTGGTGTGAGGCATGTCAAGATAACCCTTCTAAGGTGAAGGATAAGGTGTTGCATTTGGTCCCTCCTCTGACCAAAAAAGAGGCACAATGCTTAGGTGGCCTCTTCAGACTTTGGAGACAACATATTCCTCATTTGTGTGTGATACTCTGGCCCATTTACCAAGTGACCAGAAAAGCCTCTAGTTTTGAATGGGGACTGTAACAAGAGGAGGCTCTGTGACAGGTTCGGGCTACTGTGCAAGCTGCTTTGCCACTTGGACCATATGATCCAGCTGAACCAATGGTGATAGAAGTGTCTGTGGCAAATAGAGATGTTTGTAGCCTTTGATGGGCTCCTATAGGATAATCACAGCTCAGGCCCTTAGGATTTTGGAGTAAAGCCTCACCATCCTCTGCAGATAACTACTCTCTTTTTGGCCCGCTACTGGGTCTTAGTAGAGACAGAATGCCTAACCTCAGGCCACCAAGTTACCATGAGACCTGAGTTGTCTATAATGAGCTGGGTGCTGTCTCACCCACCAAGTTATAAAGTTGGGTGTGCTCAGCAGCATTTCATCAAAAAATTGAAATGGTGTATATGAGATAGGGCTTGAGCAGGTCCTGAAGGCACAAGTAAGTTATATGAGGAAGTGGTTCAAAGGCCCATGACCCGCACTCCTGCTGCCACATTACCTTCTCTTTTCCAGCCCAGAGCTATGGCCTCACAGGGAGTTCCTTACAATCAGGTGACTGAGGAAGAGAAAACTCTGGCCTGGTTTATGGATGGTTCTAGACAATATGCAGGTAACATCTGAAAGTGGACAGCTACAGCACTGCAGCCCCTTTCTGGGATGTCCCTGAGGAAGAGTGGTGAGGGGAAAACCCTCCAGTTGGTGGAACTTCAAACAGTGTACCTGGTTGTTCATTTTACTTGGAAGGAGAACTGGCCTAAGGTGCATTTGTATACTGATTCATGGGCTGTTGCTAATAGTTTTGCTGGATGGCCAGGGACTCAGAAATAATACGATTGGAAAATTGTTGACAAAGAAGTCTGGGAAGGGGTATGTGGATAGACGTATCTGAGGGGGCAAAAAACATGAAGATATTTGTGTCCCATGTGAATGCTCACTATAGGGTGAATTCAGCAGAGGAATATTCTAATAATCAAGTGGATAAGAGGAACACTTCTGTGGATACCAGTCAGTCTCTTTCCCCAGCTATTCCTGTCATTGCCCAATGGGTTCATGAACAAAGTCATCATTGTGGTAGGGATGGAGGTTATGTATGGGCTCAGCAACATGGACTTCCACTCACCAAGGATGACTTAACCACAGCCACTGCTGACTGCTCAATCTGCCAGCAGCAGAAGCCCACACTCAGTTCCTTATATGGCACTATTCCCCATGATTATCAGCCTCCTACCTGGTGGCAGGTTGATTACATTGGACCACAATTCATTCTAAATGGAATAGGCAAATACTCTGGATATGGGTTTGCCTTCCCTGCAAGCAATGCTTCTGCAAAACTACCATCCATAAACTTACAGAATTCCTTATCCACCATCATGATGTTCCACACAGCATTGCTTCTGACCAAGGAACCCAGTTCATAGCAAATGAAATGCAGAAATGGGCACATGCTCACAGAATTGTCTGGTCTTACCATGTACCCATTCATCCAGAGGTAGCTGGGTTGATAGAACTGTGGAATGGCCTGTTGAAGACTCAATTACAGTGCAAACTAGGTGACAATACCTTGCAGGGCTGGCACAATGTTCTCCAGGAGGCTGTGGATGCTCTGAATTAGTGCCCACTCTGTGGTGCTGTTTCTCTCATAGCCAAAATTCATGGGTTCGGGAATCAAGGGGTTGAAATGGGAATGGCATCACTCACTATCACCCATAGTGATTCACTAGAAAAAAAATTGCTTCCTGGCCCTGCAACCTTAAGCTCTGCTGGACTATAAGTCTTAGTTCCAAAGGAAACACAACAATGATTCTATTGAACTGGAAGTTAGGACTGCCACCTGGCCACTTTGGGCTTCTCATGCCTTTGAATCAACAAGCAAGAAAGGGGATTACTGTACTGGCTGGGGTGATTGTTCCTGACTATCAAGGGGAAATAGGACTGCAACTACACAATGGAGGTAAAGAAGAGTTTTTATGGAATACAGGTGACCCCCTAGGGCATCTCTTACTACTACCATGCACTGTGATTAAAGTGAACAGAAAACTGTGAAAATCCAATCCAGACAGGACTAACAATGGCCCAGGAACTTTGAGAATGAAGGCCTGGGTTACCTCAAGAGGCAAAGAACCACAGCCTGTTGAAGTGCTTGCTGAGGGTAAAGGGGACATGGAATGGGTAGTGGAAGAAGGTTGTGATAAATATGAACTATGACCACATGGCCAGTTACAGAAACAAGGGCTGGTATCTATTTAAGTTATAGGATATCAAGTTTAAGAGTAAATATTACTGTGCCGGTTTGTATGTATTATGTCCCCCAGAAAAAGCCATATTCTTTAATGCAATCTTGTGGGTGCAGATGTATTAGTGTGTGGATTAGGCTGGAACCTATGTGTTCTGTATTTTCATGGAGGTGAGGCCCCCACCCATTCAGTGTGGGCCTTGATTGGTTTACTAGAGCCTTATATAAGCTTAGACAGATGGAGCTCACAGCTAGCTGTAGCTGAGAGACATTTTGAAGATGGCCATTGGAAGCTGATGCAGACATTTTGGAGAACACCATTTTGAAACAGAACCTGGGAGCAAGCAGACGCCAGCCACATGCCTTCCCACCTAACAGAGGGTTTCCAAATGCCAATGGCCTTTCTCCAGTGAAGGTACCCTTTGTTGATGGACACTTTATAGCATCAGTAACCAAATAATCCCCCTTTTTATAAAAGCCAATTCATTTCTGGTGTTTTGCATTCTGGCAGCATTAGCAAACTGGAACAGTTACCTAAGGAATTGCACCCTATTCTGGAGAGATTTAGTACATTTCTAGTTGTGTGAAGGACAGCTGACAATTGTTAGGTGAAACATGTCGGCTATTGTATTCTATTTAGAGATTATGTATGGTTGAAGGTGATGTGCATAGCTGTTGAGTTGACAAGGGGTGGATTGTAATGGTTAAATTCATGTGTTAATTTGGCCAGATGATGGTGCCCAGTTATCTGATCAAACAAACACTGGCCTAACCATTACTGCAAGGACATTTGTGGCTGGTTAATAAACCAGAAGTCTGGTTTATTAAGTCATTAGTCAATTGACTGCATCTGTGGCTGATTATATCAACAAAGGGAGTATCTTTGATAGAGAAAGAATTCAATCAATTGGATTTAATCTAATCAGTTGAAGACTTTTAAGTGAGAATAGAGAGAACCTTCACTTCTTCTTCAGCCAGCCAGCCTCTCCTGGGGAGTTAATTGAAAACCTTCATCCGAGTTGCCAGCTTGCTACTTGCCATATGGAATTTTGACTCTTGCATCCTGCCCTATAGAATTTGGACTCATGCATCCCACCCTATGGAATTTGGACTTGTGCATCCCTGCAGTTGTGTAAGACACTTTCATAAAATCTCATATTTACAGATATCTCCTGTTAGTTCTGTTTCCTTAGAGAACTCTAATATAATACTTTTCCATATTCTTCAAATTTTCACAATAAGCATTTATTACATTTGTGATTTTTGCTTTTTTCATGCATGTCTTTATTTTATTACTCATCTAGCCATACACTGGATAAAGGAAGTGTCTGTCACATGGTTTTACAATCACATGCTCACAAGATAAAAGCTATATAGTAATACAATCATTATCAAAGATCAAAGCTACTGGATTACAGTTCAACAATTTCAGGTGTTTCCTTCTGATTCTGATTCACTAGAAACTTAAAATATATATCTATATAATAAATCAGTATTCATGATCATTTGTTAAATCCTAATTTCTATTATACCTCTTCCTTCTCATTTGATCATTCTCTCAATCTTCAGAGATATCTGGGACATGACCATTTTAGCTTCTTCATGCTGGAAAGGGGTGTTGAACTTATGGGGCAGAGGAATGAAACTGGTTGATGCTCTTGGAAAAACTGGTACCTCTGGGTTTCAGGGATCAACTTGCATAAGAACAATCTGGAGGCCTTAAGTTTCTGGAAAGAAATAAACTTACTACATAAAACATTTATAGAGTCTTAGATAGAGCCCAGGGTATTTTTAAGCATTTTCAGGAATACTGTTGGTTGGGGCTTGGCAAACTGTTGCAATTTGCAATATATGGCTGAAGCTTGCATAGGTGCAACCTCCAGAATGATCTCTTGACTCTATTTGAAATCTCTTAGCCACTGAAAGTTTATTTTGTTTCATTTCTTTTCCACTAATTGACTTTTATAGAAAACTCCATCTGGCAATGGCACAATACTTCTCAAAAAGTCATGGAACATTCACTAAGATAGAAAACATTGTGCCTCCAAAAATACTTTAACAAATATGTAAGAGTAGAAATCATATAAAGCATGTTCTCAGACCACCTTGGAGTTAAACTAGAAATCAATAATAAAAAGAAATATAGAAAAGCCCCAAATATTTGGCAAAAATACCCTACTAATAACTAATGGATCAAAGAAGACTTGAGAATTAAAAATATATTTTGCTGTGAAATTGAAAATTAAACATCAAAATTTGTGGGTTGCAGCAAAACAATGATTAGAGGAAAATGTATAGAATTAAGAGCATATTCTTAAGAAAGGAGAAATATCCAAAACCAGTAATCTAAGTTTCCATGTTAGGAAAGTAGAGAAAGAAGAGAAAATGATGCCTAAAATCAGCAAAAAATATAATAATAATAATCTGAGCAGAAATGAATGAAGTTGAAACAGGTAAAACAACAGAGATGAGTAATTAAAGCAAGGTTTTTGTTTTGTTTTGTTTTGTTTTGTTTTTAAGAAATCAATAAATTAACCTTTAGTTAGGTTAAGCAAGGAATAATCATAAAAGACTCTTATTGACATTATCAACAAAGAAAGAGATGTAATCACTATTGATTCCTTGGATATAATAAAGGAATCCTATGAACAACTCCATACCCCAAAATTTGATAAGTTAGAGAAAATGGACCAAATCCTTGTAAGTCACAAACTACCAAAACTCACATGAGGAGAAACAGATAACACAAATAGCCTTATATCTACTAAAGACATAAAATCACTAACTCATCATCTTCAAAAAAAGAAAGCACCAGCTTCAGTTGGTTTCACTGGTGAATTCTATTAAACACTTAAGGAAGAAATAATTTCAATTCTTTATAATCTCTTCAAGAAAAATAAGAGCATCATGAAGTCAGCATTACTCTAACACCAAAACCTCATAAAAACAGTGTCTCACATTCACATAGATGTGAAAATCTTCAACAAAATGCTCATAAATCAAATCCAATAATGTATAAAAACAATTATGCACCATGACAGTATACTTTACTCCAGATATCAAGGATGATTTAATTTCTGAAAATCAAACTATGTAATTCAACTGAAAAAGCTAACAGAGAAAAAATGATCATATCAATTGATGTAGAAAAAATTTTATAAAACCCATCATCCATTTATGACAGAATATTTTCAGAAAACTAGAAGGAGAGGAGAACTTCCTCAACTTGATCAAGCTTATTTACAAAATTCCTAAAGCTAACATCATAATTCATGGGGAGAGACTGGTTTCTTTCCCTATAAGATTGGGCCAAAGACAAATGTATCTTCTTTCATCAACTCTCCTTAACTGGAATACTAACTACTGCAATAAGGCAACAAAAACAAAAGTAAAAGCTATAAAAATTGGCAGATGATATGGCTGTCTATGTAGAAAACCCAAATGAATCTACAAAACAAAACACCTCCTAGAATAAAACAATTCTGTTTATAATACCAACCCCCTAATATATTAAATATAAAATACTCAGATAAAAATTTTACCAATTATGTACAGGAACTGAATATAGATACCTAAAAACCACTGATAAAAACCTTGATCTGTAGATTCAATGCAATTCCCATCAAAAGCCCAGCAAGTTATTTTGTAAACATTGACAAACTGATTCTAAAATTTATGAGGGAAGGCAAATGACTTAGAAGAGACAAGGCAATACTGCAGAATATTTTTGACAATTTTTTTAGCAAAGGCATGAGACAATTCAATGAAATGAAGATAGTCTTTTCAACCAGTGATTCTATAATAATAGAAAGGTTTGAAAAATATCCACCAAAATGGCCGGATCAAGGTTGATTCCTGATAGCAAAAAAGAATTTTCGGTGTTTGTGTGTGTGTGTGTGTGTGTGTGTGTGTGTATTTCAAGATACTTTGTTGTTTGCTTGCTTTCTTTACTTTTAATTTGAGTTGTGGTTGACAAAGAGGTTCGGGGTGTTGTTTAACACATAATCAGATATTTAACCATTTCCTTATTACATGTTTGTTGCTAATTTGTCTTTCACCCTTACTTCTGTTTAACTGAGGGAAAAAAGACCTAGTGTTTTAGCTCAATGACCTAGGGATACTTGGAGTTGGGCAGTATTCCAACAGAAATGTGGCATATCCTGATCATGCCAAGCTAGATAAATGAATTGAGTAAATTACTTAACTTTTTAAATGGTCACTTTGCTCATGCACTAGTCTTAACATGTTTGTGAAATTTCCTTTAAGAGTAGACCATTTTCTGCACAAGGGTCTTCAAAGAATGCCAAAAACACATGGCCTTCCTTCTGTGTTAGGGGCACAGGTGTGTTTTTGGGCTCATGAAGGTGTTTATTGTTTGTTTGTTATTTTGCTGCCAAAATTAAAAATCAAATTACTTCACATATAAACATGGATTTCCAGATAAGATCACATAGATTGGTTTCAGTGAAAATTGTGATTGATTCATTTCTGGACTTTTCCCTGTATTTCATTTATGCAATTTGAAGTTTGAGTATCATTGCTAGTGAAATTAGAACAACATATATTGAAGCAGGAGAAAAAGTCCAAACTCAAAAATGTTTTCACTTTGGGAAGTCTGAAAGTTGATAATAGTAACCATAACTTATCAATTTTTGCCAAAATAGTGGGAAAGATAAACTACAATGATAAACTTTTTACTAAAATTGCACAGCAGAGAGTGGGATGCACTGTGCTATACATATCAAACTTACAAGAAAAATATAATTTATTTTTCCAAAGTTATATGTTAACATTGCTTTGAAAAAGTCTATGAATTAAAATCAGGTCATTTTAAGTTTAAAATTAACTCTGGTATAAAATAGGAGAAAACATGCCATGCATCTCTTTCTCTCTCTCTCTCTACATATATAGATATAGATATAGATATATAGATATAGATATAGAAACAGATATGGAAGATATATAGAGAGAGATATAAATATAGGTATAGATATCCACACATGCACACACACTTTTATCTAGGATTCAATATGTTTACTAAAATTTTAAGCAATTGTGTTGACATTTAATAACATGTACCTAGCTGTTCCTTAGTGCCTTGGTTTTTAAGTTCTACTTTTAACAATGAAATACATCATTCAAATTAAATATTTCTCAAAACAAAATATGGAACCAAGATAAAATATTCAGAGCTGTTTTTTCTGAAGGCCCAGAAACTTTTTACTTTCTGTGAAAAGGAGGATTTCTTGGATCTCCCTAGATCCCTGTTCAGTGCAATTTGAAAACCACTAGTCTTGTGTAAAAACAAGAACCACTGGGAAGATGTGTATGATCCCCTCCTGCTTTTCATTTCTTATCATGCTGATTGGGCTCCACATGTGGATGAAGGTGACACCTTGGGATGAAAGAGCTACAAATGGAAGAGAGCTGGGTTCCTGAGCCTTAGAGCCACCATTCCAGTTCTGGACTGGTCATGCATATGCTATGAAATAAGAGAGAAATCAGCCAATGTATTTTAGTACTTTTATTTTGTATTTCTTTTAGAGATGCTGATGATGTTTCCAGGTTTCATTGATAAATCTGTTTTAAGATGATTTCCCTAAACTCCCACATTGATATATTGATGGTGCTTTCCTGTAATCCAGGCATATTGCTTGACTAGCAATGATGAATATTATTTACTTATAAAAGAGAACAAGGTCATGTGTATGGAAGTTTCTAGCTCATTTGGGAAATTTGGAATGATGATAGAAACTACTTAGCTATTGAAGAATGAGAAGATTAGTCTTCTCAGTCAACCATATTCTGGCTCTGCCGATGCTATGTAATGATCATAGCTCCACAACTTAATGGAAAAACTCAGTTCCTGTCAGGCTAAAGTGCTTTTGGGTCCTTTAGCATTTCTATTCACCTCATAGAAAAAAAGAGATATTTTCCTATATCAATAGGCTTGTCCTGGATTTTAACATGCTGTCAGTGAGAAATTGTCAGAACAAAACTTCTTATTCTTCGCTAAGATTTTGGACACATATTGAAGTAGCACATTGGTTCTTGTTCCAACTGGCATTGGAATTGTTAGTTTCATTTTGATCTGAAATCAAGTGTAGAAATTTCTAAAGTAAATGGATCCAAATTTAGTGCAAATCCCTCCAAATCAATTCTTAGAATATACTATTTAGTTGCAATGATTTAACCTATAAATGCAATAAAACAATATAGCAATATGTGTATTCCAATTTTCTCAAACTTTAAAAATTTTAATTTGGCTGTGGAAAACAGTATTTGAAGGAAATCATATGTGAAAATCTATTTTAAGAAGAAGATAAAAATGGAGCTGTGGAAACATAAAGGTGGTAAAATTAGAACACCAAATGATCACAACTTACCCTCTTCCCTGTCATGGTGAGCCTCACCTCCAACCCAGTAGCCCGAAGTTAGCTCTGTGTCACCAAGAGGATTTGAGGAGCTCAGCTTTAAAAATGAGCTAAAAAATGATTATTTTATTAAGGAAGTATAACAAACAGATTATTAATTTCTATGTTTCCTAATTTATTTTTATGATTTCTTTTGACAGGAGTTTTATACTACGGGGACATTAATCGTACTTGAGAGATTGCAACCATAATAACAATAACTATGGCTCTTGCCTTTTTATAGATTTTCATTATTTACAAATCATTTTTCCAACCATCATCTTATTTAATCCACACAACTGGGCAGCATCAATATGTTTCTCTACTTATTGTAGAACTGGAAATATATTAGGTGGACTTACACCATGCATACAATGACTCTTTAGGACTGAATTAGAATGATGTGCCAATTTGAATGTATTATGTCCCCCCAAATGCCATTATCTTTGATGTAATCTTGTGTGGGCAGACCTGTCAGTGTTCATTAGATTGTAATTTCTTTGAGTGTTTCCCTGGAGATGCACCCCACCCAACTGTGGGTGATGACTCTGATTGGATAATTTCCATGCAGGTGTTGGCCCATCCATTCAGGGTGGATCTGAATTAAATTACTGGAGCACTATATAATATCAGACAGAAGGAGCAAGCTGCTACATCCAAGAGGGACACTTTGAAGAATGCACAAGAGCTGAGAGAGTAGCTGCAGATGAGAGACAGTTTGAAGACGGCCGTTGAAAGCAGACTCTTGCTCCAGAGAAGCTAAGAGAGGACAAACACCCCAAGACCAACTAAGAGTGACATTTTTGAGGAACTGCAGCCTAGAGAGGAATGTCCTGGGAGAAAGCCATTTTAAAACCAGAACTTGGAGCAGATGCCAGCCACATGCCTTCCCAGCTAACAGAGGTTTTCCAGATGCCACTGGCCATCCTTCAGTGAAGGTACTCTATTGATGCATTACCTCAGACACTTTATGGCCTTAAGACTGTAACTGTGTAACCAAATAAACCCCCTTTATAAAAGCTGTTCCATTTCTGGTGCTTTCCATTCTGGCAGCATTAGCAAACTAGAACAAATGAAAACCTAGTTATTTTTAATAGAAGTTTAACACTTATACCATGGTTTCTAATGCTTTCTCTTGTCTTCTCCACCTTAATTATTTGACCAAGCAATATAATGTATAAAATATATGGTGTGACATTAAAAGGAGAAGGCAATCTTAGTTCTAAAAAAGCTCCTTAAAACAGAGTTAAGTAATAGTTGCAATGTTACACTAATGTAGAATTGTTTTTAAAAAATAAGTTTTCTTGTAAGCAAAAAATATTTAGACTGTATACCTAGTGAACATCTGAGTGATCTTTCTGTTGTAGCAATAGTCTATGTAGATGAAATTTACTATCAAAATTTCATTATATTTGTAAATAATACAGAGAAGTTAGATTAAATATCTCCATTATTCTGCTTTGCTTGATATTCTTTCTGTATGCCACATTAAAAAACATGTGGAGTAATAATGCTTAATGGCATCTGAATCTGATATTGTGAGTCCTTCCTGAGGCAAAATTCTTAGGAGGAAGGGAAAATATTCAAAACCTGGAGCCAAAGTGATTTTTATTTTAGCTGAGCTTCATGGCCAGACAGATCTTAAAAGTTCCAAACTTAATAATTTTATAAAATATATTTTTTCCATCTGGAAAAAGAATAACCCCATAACTCATTATAATAAAACCATCTGCATTTTGAAAATAATTTCATTGATCCACATGGATTTTTTTCTTTGTTAATATAGTGAAAGAAAAGAAAGACAGATTGCATTAAAGACTTATAAATGAAAACTTCACCGTGGGAAAAAATTTTATACTTGATAAAGTCTAAATTTTTATTTAGGAATTTATAATGCAAAGTCAGGTGATCAGATACAATTTCTATCCCTGGGCAAATAATCTCCCATGTGGTGGAATATTTTATGGACTACCACTAACAATATTACAACTTGATTTGTTTAAGCAAGGTCTTGGAGGCTATATAAACTCCATAGGAAAAGACATGCTCAAGATCAAATACAGGCCATCTGACCCATCAAGAAGTTCCTCCCTTTCAATACTACTGTTCCTCCAGATACCATCTATTTTCCCAATGACCCCAGTACTCCCCTTCATTGGCTATACTATGGATTTATAATCTACTTCCAAAGTTCACCTCCTATCTCTTTGGAGCATTTTTGTTTTCTATTTTTTTATTTGTGCTCTTTAATTTATCCATTTGGAACTTGTTTCGAGTTTAACTGCAATAACTAAGGATAGCTGGTTTTATAAATTACTTTTGGGTAAATATAAATTTAAAACTGCATAGTATATTCCCCATAAAAGCATTAGTAACAGCTCACTTATTAAATCATCCTTTAGCTTATTTTCATTTCAAGAAATGCAAAGTCCACCAGTTTGGACTTTGTGTGAATGAAAACTAAACTTCTTTCAAGTTTGTGTTATTATTCATTTGTGGATTTGTTTTTACAGAAGCTAGTATTACTTTTACTAATAAGCATTCAACTTAACCTGATCCTCAGCAGTAATGGCTGGGATACCTCATATTCAGTGTGGCTTTTTTAATACTATGCATTAAACATGTGTGCAAATTATTAGAAGTAAGATGTTCTGTTTGTGTGCAACTTACATATACCCAAGTTTGGAAAACACCAACTTTAGCTGAACTCTCATTTTATAAATTCTGCAGCCAGAGAAATTACATGGCTTGTCCATGGTGAATGAGAATTAGCACAGAAACATGAAAATATTCAGGTCACCTTATTCAGTTCAACATTCTTTCCCTCTCCATGTGCCAAAATGTAGTCTCTCTGTTCTCTGATGTACTACCTAATCAAAACTTTTTTTTTTTTTCTTAATGGTAAATTAAAGTGTCCAACTATAGGCTTTAGGAATTTTAGACTTTAATTTATGTCCAAAGACATCCTGAAGAAATGAAATCAAACTTTATAACAATCAATAGCTATATGCATTAAGTATCAGGATATTGGAAATCTTGGGAATTGCCTCATCAGCACTTTCCTGTCTTGAATGATGGCTGTAAGAAACCTCTCTTATGTTCTTAGCAGTTGCTGAAGAAAAAAGTAATTCCAAGGAAAAAGCCATTTAATGTGGTTTTGGAAATTGTCCATAAATAACATCATAAACTTAGTTTTGATGTTATAGAGTGTCAAGCACCAAGTAAGCACAATTCTCTAGTTATCAATTGAAGGATATTATGGCCATGTTTTAGTTTTCTAGGCTGTTTAAAGGAAATACTAAGAAATGGGTTGGGTTAAAAAATGGGAATTTACTTGCTCACAGTTTTGAGGTTTGGAAAATGTCCAAACATCATGGTGATGCTTTTGTCCCAAAGAACATCTGCCAGCAATCCTTGGCTCCTCTGCCACATGGCAAGGCACATGGCAGTGATGACTGATCTCTCCCTTCTCTTACAGGTCTCATTGATTTCAGTTCTTTCTTTCTCTCTGTCTGAATTTCATTCTCTTATAAAGGATTCCAATAATAGGATTAAGACCTATCTTGAATGAGGTGTGACACACCTTAACCGAAGTAACCTCATCAAAAAGCCCTTCTAACAAAGAATTTACAGCCACAGGAATGGATTAGATTTAAGAACATGTTTTCTGGGGTACAAACAGCTTCAAACCACCACGGGGACATATTCACATAGTCACATCTATTATATATTAATTAAAGCCCCTTAATTCAGCATTTACTATACACCCCCTAAAATCTTCCAATCTAGCTTTATGTTTGATAAATTATGGAGAGCCTCATGATTTTTCTTTGCCATAGAATTTTAGTTTTCTGATTTTTCTTCCCTAAAATACCTCAAATGAAAATGTGTATATGTGTGTGAGAGCAAGAGAGGAAGAGGGATAGAGAGAGATAAAAAAGAGGGATTGAGGTGAGAAAGATATTTTTCTTTATTGTATATTTGCTTGAAATATTCAATAAAAATGCTTACCAAATAAAATAATTTAATATATTTATTTCAAAGTCTTTATCTGTATTAAGAATACTGTATTGAATTTTGCCAGTCTATGCTAGACCTATATAAGGCACTTCATGAGAAAACTTAATTATTGAATTAGGATGCCGGAGTAGCATTTTGTGTGTTATTGCTCTAATAAGATAATTGTTTAGTATAGAAAAGAGGTGATCTTTTACTTAAAGTTTTGATTTTCCTTTTTTCTCTTTTCTCCCTCTTTTTTATCTCCCATTTCTAATACCATTTTTTGGAAAACTATGTGTGTCAGTTGCTGAAATCAGTTGAAATTTGTGTGGATAAACACAAAGACTGGGAATAATTCCAGGTGACAAATTGTGTAAAGCTAACAAAATATAAATTGCATTCAGATTTGTCATTCTGTGAATCTAAAAAGGTGGTTTGCTTTTGTGGATTTGGAACACTTTATAATCAGATAGAACTGCATTCAGATTTCAGCTCTGCTATTTTTTTTTAAATGTAAGCTCTATTAAGATATAATTCACATATCATAAAATTCACCCTTTTAAAGTGTACAAATCAATGATTTTCATGTTTAGTATACTAAGAGTTGTGCAAACGTCACCACTATTTAATTTTAGAACTTTTTTATTACCCTAAAATGAAAGCCTAAAGCAATTAGTATGAATTCCCATTACATACACTCCCTGGAGATTTACTTTCTGCCTGTTTATTTTACCTGTTCTGGAGATTACATATATATGAAATCATACAGTAGTGTGCTCAGGTGACTGACTTCATAACATAATGTTTTTTCAAGGTTCATCTATGTTGTAGAATGTGCTGGTACGTTACTTTTCTTTACATTTTTTAAATTGTGAACTTTAACTTACATACATAACAGTGACAACTTTCAATGTATGAATTCACAAGTAGTTATAAATCAAATCTCAAAGAATGTCATGGGTCACAGTTCCACAACTTTAACCATTTCCATTATTGTAAAATATAAGAATACATATAGAAGTGTGTCATCTGTCAATGTACAGCTCAACAAGCAGTCATATAGGTAATTTCAAAAATTGTTGTGTATTACATTTCCACTATTTCAGTTCTTTCCTTATTATGCAATGCAAGGTATATAGAGAAAGGTGAAGACCTTTAAGGCACAATTCAGTGAGCAGCTATAGAAAAAATTCCAAGACATGCTATAGGCCTCAGTTCCACCATGTCATTTACTTTCTTCCAGCCATTCCAACACCCCAGCATTCATATATATATATGAATATATATAATTATATAAAGTTTCAGTATTCATAGACCATTGTTTAATCTTATTTTGTTTGTTGCTACTCCTTTCTCTCACTAAATCTCTTTCTCCATCTTCAGGGATGTCTAGGCAGTGAGCACCCTAAATTGTTCATATTAAAAGGGGTTGTCAACAGTATGAGGAAGGGAGCCACATCTGACAGTGATCTTAAAGAGGCTGCTGCCTCTGGGTTTTAGGAATTGACTGTTATAGGAACACTCTAGTGGATTTAAGTTTCTGAAAGATAAAATTTAGTAAGTACATCTTTTATAGAATATCAGGTTGGAACCTAGGTATTTGGAGACTGCTTTTGGTAAGGGCATAGTATGCTGTGGCCAACTGGGATATCTAGCTGGGGCTTGCATAAAGAGAAGTCTCCAGAACAGCCTCTCAACTCTATTTGAGATCTCTCAGCCACTGTGACCTCAGCTTGTTACCTTTCTTCTTTTTTCCCTCCTTTTGGTCAAGTAGGCATTTCAATCCCTCACTGCCAGGGTCAGGCTCATTCCTTGGAATCATGTCCCATGTCACCAGGGAGATTGATTCCCCTGGGAGTCATGTCCCTCATTGGGGCAGGGGGGAGGAATAAATGAATTTATTTGCTGAGTTGGGTTTAGAGAGAGAAAGGCCACATCTGAGCAACAAAAAAGTTGTCTGGAGGCACGTCTTAAGCATAATTATAGGATGGCTCAGCCTCCTATTTACAACACTAAATTTCACAAGAGCAAGTCTCAAGTCAAGGGCTTGATTTATTAAGTAGTGGGTTCCTATCTTGACTTAATATATTCTATTTCAAGATAAACAGTCAGGTTCTTACATTATCTTCACTTAGTTGTCATCACTCTCAACTTTAAACAATTATTATAACATAATACATCCCAGAGCTCTTATCTGCTGCTAATTATTCATCCCTAGTACTAATGTAGAGTTAGTAAGATATTCTTATTAAATATACTCATTAATATATAATGGGTAGTTTTTGCATACCACTCTGTTGTTAACCCTCTGCAGCAGTGTCATACCTTATAAGTATATCAGGCTAACACTTTTTTAGGTTTGTGGTGCTACTCTGTGGATTACTTGCCTTTAAACAACCTTTTATGAACATGTTGACCTTCTGTGCATCACTGATACTTATAATCCTATTAACATACCATAGTCACTACTGACCATTCCCATACCATTAAGATCACCCTCATTATCACTTCTGTACATTTTAGATTATTGTTCCCCCTTCACTAGGTTCTGACTATGTCTAGGTCCCCTATATTCTACTTTTTAAGACACTTATTTTACATTTTTCACGGAGTTCACATTAGTGGTAGGTAACATACAATATCTCTCCTTTTGTGTCTGGCTTATTTCACTCAGCATTATGTCTTCAAGGTTCATCCATGTTGTCATATATTTCACGACCTCGTTCTTTCTTACTGCCGCATAGTATTCCTTTGTGTGTATATACCACATTTTGTTTATCCACTCATCTATTGAAGGACATTTTGATTGTTTCCATCTCTTGGCAATTGTGAGCACTGCTGCTATGAACATCGGTGTGCAAATATCTGTTCGTGATACTGCTTTCAGATCTTCTGGGTATATACTGAGACGCGAAACTGCTGGAGATGTAATGCACCCAACTGTGGGTGGGACATTTTGGTTAGATTATTTCCATGGAGATGTGACCCCACCCATTCAAGGTAGGTCTTAATTAGAGAGAGATGCTTAGAGAGCCAACACAGACCCAGATGTTTAGAGGTGCTAAGGTAAGAGATGAAGCCCAGAATTTGCCCTGGAGAAGCTTAGTGAGAACCCATAGACACTTAAGGAGGGAGCCACTGGAATCAGAATCTGAAAGCAACACAACCCAGAGCAAAGGACCAAAATGGCAGCCATGTGCCTTCCCAGCTGACAAAGGTGTTCTGGATACCATCGGCCTTTTCCTCAGCAGAGTTATCTACCTCTTGATGCCTTAATTTGGACACTTTTATGGCCTTAGAACTGTAAATTTGTAACTCAATAAATCCCCTTTATAAGGTGAATCCATTTCTGGTATTTTGCATAATGGCAGCTTTAGCAAACCAGTAAATTCTTTAAGACTGTATAGAAACACAAGTAATTTTTGCATATTTATCTTATACCCTACATTGTTGCTGAACTTGCTTTTGTTCAAATAGTATTTTATGTTGATTCCTTAGAATTTTTTTAAATACAAGAGCATTTCATCAGTGAATAAAGGTAGTTATATTTCTTCTTTTTCAATCTGGATCATTTTTATTTATGTTTTTATCCTATTTGCCCTGTTTAGGACCTCCAGTACAACGTTGAATATAAGTGGTGAGAGTGGATGCCCTTGTCTTGTTCCTGATCTTGGGGGCAAAGCATTCAGTACTTAACCATTAAATATGTTGTTAGGTGTGGATTTTTTGTAGTTCCCCTTCAAAAGGTTGAGAAAGTTCCCCCTTCTATTGCTAGATCATTGAGTGTGTTTTCCATGAAAGTGTGGTGGATTTTGTCAAATGTTTTTTTGCAAGTATTGCAATGATCTGTAGGGGTTTTTGTCCTTTATTCTTTAAATATTGTGTATTACACAGTTGTGTATTACATTGTGCTTTCATTTGTTGAAACAACCTTTTATTCTTGGGATACAACCCATTTGATCATGTTGTATAATCTTTTAAAAAGGCTGATAGATTTGGTTTGTTAGCATCTTGTTAGGGAAATTTGTGACTTTATTCATTAAAGTTATTGGTCTGGAGATTTATTTATTTATTTATTTATTTATTTATTTATTTATTTATTTATGTATTATTATTTTTGATGCCTTTGTCTGGTTTGGGCATGAGGGTAGCAACAGCTTCATAGAATGAATTGAAAAGTGTTCCTGCTTACACTATATTTTGGAATAGTTTGTGAAAGTTTTGTGCTAATTCTTTAAACACTTAGTAGAACTCACCAGAGAAAGCATCTTTACTCTTTTCTACTGAGGAAGATTTTTTATTATTAATTTAACCTCTTACCTTGTTATTGTACTATTTAGGTTGTCCCTTTCTTTTCTGTGTCAGTTTCAACGGTTTGTGTAGTTCTAGGAATTTGTTGATTTCATCTCTGCTATCAAATTTATTGGTATTCAAATGTTAGTGGTATTCTCCTAGGATCATTTTTATTTCTGTAAGATCTGTTATGAGGTCTCCTTTTGATTTTTGATTTTAGTAATTTAGTTTTCTCTCTTTTTCTCTTGGGCAGACTAACCAAAGATTTGACGATTTCATTGATCTTTTCAACAAATTAACTTTTGTTTTCATTGTTTTTCTCTATTTTTCTGTTTTCCATTTCAATTATTTCTCACCTAAACTTAAACTCTTTCTTCTGCCATCTTTAGGTTTATACTGCCTTCCATATTCTAGTTTCTTAAGGTGAATACATGTTATCTTTTTATATCTTTCTTATTTCTAATATAAGAAATTATAGTTATAAATTTGCCTCTAAGTGCTGATTTTGTTGTATCACATAAGTTTTGGTATGATGCATTTTAATTTTTATTCATCTCAAAATATTTCTAATTTATTTTTTATTTCCTTCTTTGATACATTGGATATGTAGAGTGTGTCATTTAACATATTTTCAAATTCACCAAATTTCCTTTTATTTTAATTCCATTGTCATCTGAGAACATGCTTTCTATGATCACAGTCCTTTAAAATTTGTTTACAGTTATCTTATGGTTTGATATATGGTCTATTCTGAATAACACACCAAGTGCACTTGAAAACAGTGCATATTCTGGTGTAGTTGGCTGAAGTATTCTCTAGATGTCTTTTAGGTCTACTTTTTTTTTGTAGTGTTGCTCATGCTTTCTATTCCCTTGTCAAACATCTTCCTAATTTTTCCTATTTGAAGTCACTAATTATTACTGTTGAGTTTTCTGTTTCTCCCTTAATTTCTGACATTTTTTGCATTTTGGGGCTTTTTTTGCTAGGTGCATATATTTTTATAATTATTATGTCTTCCTGATGATTTGAATCTTTCATCATTATAAAATATCTTTTTTGTCTCAGTAACAAATTAGTCTTAAAGTTTATTTTGTCTGATATTAATAGAGCCACTACAGTTCTCTTTTGGTTACTCTGCACATGCATCTTTTCCATGCTTTTACATTATCCTGTTTGTGCCTTTGAAATTAATGTGTATCTCCTGAAGAAAGCATATAGTTGGTTCATCTTTAAAATACACATATTTTATATATAAATTTATATTAATGTTGCCAATCTCTGCCTTTTTGTCTATGTTTAATTCATCAACATTAATTTATTTATGAGTTGGTACTTAAATATACCATATACCATATTGCTATTTTTTCTAGCTATATTACATACTGTTGTTCCACTTTTCCTCTGTTGCTGCCTTTTTATGTTAACTAGATATTTTATATATGTTTTAAATCCCTTGTGTCTTTTCTTACACTATTTTTAAAGTTATTTTCTTAGTGATAGTCCTGGAGATTACAATTAACATTTTAACTTAAAACAATCTAATTCAGGTTAATACCAACAATTTCAATAGTTTATCAAATGTTTGCTCCAATATAGCTTAATTCTCTCCCTTCCTTAGTGTTATTACTTTTATATAAATTACATCATTATACATCATATGCCCATTAAGACAGTTTTTTAAAGTACTATTTTATGTAGTTTTCTTTCAAATCATATAGTTAGTTCTCCTTTTAGCATAAAGACTTAAAAGTTAGGTTAGTTATTTTAGGATTGCTCTTTCCTTTTCCACTCCATACTAATCACTCTGAACCCAAAAGTTTGAGAAAGGGATGTGAGAATGAACATAGTTACTAAACATTCCTTTATAGATGATCAATACTGTTTATATTATTTTAGATATAATGAGGCATATTCTTTTCACTATTATTATTATTTGTATGGAAGTGAGGAGGGAGGCCTTTCCTGAAAACTGGTCTGCTTCTATTTGTCTTCTTTGTTCATTGATTCCCTCCTCCTTCCCACTTCCTGAGTCTGCTTGAAGCCTCTCCTGATCAGTCATGTAGACTCATAGAAACTCCAAATGGGTCTCAAGTTAAGTTGGAAACAATTGACAAAAGTCTTTTTGATGCTTAGAAAAAAAATTATCAATTAGTTGTTTTAGTCATGGAAAGATTTCTTAATATTCAACTTAATGAGACAGAATATGTATTTTCATGCCACTAATATTTTAAAACTTTTTGCTAGTAGAGCAGCTGTAGGATTACAAAAATATCAAACAAAATGTAAATATACACTCCTCACATGCAACTTTCCCAAATATTAACATTTTTCTCTGTGTGGTAACTTTGTTAAAATTGATAAACCAATATTATTATAATTATATTATTAAATATAGTACACAGCTGGTGTTGTATAGCTCTATTTTTTGTTTTTTTAATTTTGTTCTGGTAGCATATATACAGCCTAAAACTTCCCCTTTTATTCACTTTCAGTTACACAATTCAGTGGTGTTAATTACATTCACAATATTGTACAACCATGGCCACCATCTATCACCAAAATTTTCCATTACCTCAAACAGAAACTCATACCAGTTGAACATTAACTCCCCATTCCCTAATCAACCTGGTCCCTGGTAACTTATATTCTAGTTTCTGACTTTATTAATTTGCATATGCTAATTAATTTCATATAAGTGTCTGGCTTATTTCACTGAACATGTCTTCAAGATTCATCCATGTTTTAGCATGCATCAGAACTTCATTCATGTTTGTGGCTGAATAATATTCCATTATATATTTATATATGCCACATTTTATTTATCCATTTATCATTTTTTGGACAGTTGGGTTGCTTCCAACTTTTGGCAACTGTGGATAATACTGCTATGAACACTGATGTGCAGGTATCTGTTTTGAGACCAAATTTTAGGTATATTCCTAGAAGTGGGATTGTCAGGTAATATGTCAATTCTATACTTAACTTTCCTAGGAAATGCCACAGCAGCTGCATATTACATTCTCACCAACAATATATGAGTGTTCCTATTTATCCACATCCTCTTCAACAGTTATTTTCCATTTTAATAGCAGTGATTCTAGTGGGTGTAAAATGGTTTCTTGTGATTTGGATTTGCATTTCCCTAATGGCTAATGATGTTGAATGTCTTTTTCTCCCTTCCCATTTAACATTTCTTTTGTTGCTTGTGCTTTGGATGTAAAATTTAAGAAACCATTGCCTGATGCAAGTTTCCAAAGATACTTGTCTATATTTTCTTCTGGGAGTTTTACAGTTCTCATTCTTATATTTAGGTCTTGTATCCTTTTAATTTGATATTTTTATATGGTGTGATGTAAGAGTCTGCTTTTATTCTTTTGCATATGGAAATCAAGTTTTCCCAATACCATTTGTTGAAGAGATTATCCTTTCTCCATTGAATGGACTTTGCACCCTTGTCAAAAACAGTTGGCCATAAACATGAGGGTTGATTTCTGCCCTCTCAATTCAATTCCAGTTTTCTATGTCTGTCCTTGTGCTAGCATCATGCTGTTTTGACTGCTGTAACTTCATGATAAGTTTTAAGATTGAGAAGTGTTATTCCTCCAACTATATTCCTTCTTTTTCAAAATGGCTTTGACTATTCAAGACCCCCTACCCTTTCAAATAAACTTGATGATTGGCTTTTCCATATTTTCAAAGAAGGCTGTTGGAATTTTGATTCGATTGTGTTGAATCTGTAAATCACTTTGGGTAGAATTGGTATCTTAATATTTAGTCTTCCAATCCAGGAAAACAGAATGTCCCTCCATTTATTTATGTACTTTTTATTTCTTTTAGTAATATTTTGTAGTTTTCATGAATAAATCTTTTACATCCTTGCCTAAGTTAATTCCTAGATATTTGGTTCTTTCAGTTGTTTGTAAAAAGAATTTTTTCTTAATTTCCTCTTCAGGTTATTGATTGCTAGTGTATACAAACACTACTGATTTTCACATATTTATCTTGATTCAGCAACTCTGCTGAATTTTTTTTAGCATTAGTAGCTTTGATGTGGATTTTCAGGATTTTCTGTATGTACTATCATGTCATCTGAAAATAGGTAAAATTTCACTTCTTCCTTTCTGATTTGGATGTCTTTTCTTTCATAATTGTTCTGGCTAGGACTTCCAGTACAATGTTGAATAACATTGGTGAGAGCATACTTGTCTTGTTCCTGACCTTAGATGGAATTCTTTCAGTCTTTCACCATTGAGTATGAAATTACCTATGGATAGTTATATATGCCCTGTATCATTTTGAAGAAGTTTCCTTCTATTTCTAGTTTTCAAAGTGTTTTTATCAAGATGGGGTGCTGAATTATGTGAAAGGCCTTTTCCGCCTCAATTGAGATGATCGTGTGTTTTTTCTCTTTGATATGTTAGTGTGATATATAACATTAATTGATTTTCTTGTGTTGAACCACCCTTGTACATCTGGGATAAAGCCCACTTGACCATGGTACATAATTCATTTAATGTGCCATTTGATTTTTTTTTTTTCTAGTATATTCTTGAGGGTTTTTGCTTCTATATTAATGAGGGATATTGGTCTGTAATTTTCTTTCCTTGTGATATGTTTATCTGGTTTTGGTGAAAGGGTGATGCCAGCACCATAGAATGAGTGAGGAAGTGTTCCTTCCTCTTCAATTTTTTGGAAGAGTTTGATCAAGATTGGTGTTAACTCTTACTGATATTTGATAAAGTATACCAGCGAAGCCATCTGGACCTGGATATTTCTTTTTGCAAGGTTTTTGATTACTTATTTAATCTCATTACTTGTTATTGGTCTGTTGTGATTTCTAACTCTTCTTTATTCAGTAAAGGTGGATAGGAATGTTTAAATTTCATCTAATTTTCTAATTTGGGGTATAAATGTGTCCTTTTTTACCTGTAGTGTTGGTTGCAATGTTCTTCCCTTTCATTTCTGATTTTATTTATCATACAATATCTTTTTTTATTGTTAGACCAGCTAAAGATTTGTTGATTTTATTTATCTTTTGAAAGAGGAAATTTTGATTTCATTGATTCTGGTTTCCATTCCCTATTTCCTTTATCTCCACTGTAATCTTTCTTTGTTTCCTTCTTATGTTCACTTTAAGTTTAATTTGCTCTTCTATTTTATTTTCCCTTGCTGAAGTTAGGTTTCTGATTTGAGGTCTGTCTTCTTTTTTAATATAATCATTTGGAGCAATAAATTTCCCTCTCAGCACTATTTCTGCTGTACCCCATAGTTTGGCATGTTGTGTTTTCATTTTCTTTTGCCTCAAGGTATTTCCTAATTTTCTCTTGTGATTTGTTCTTTGACCCACTGGTTGTTTAAGTGTATATTGTTATAGGGAAATAATGGAAATTGTGGAACTATAACCCATAACCTTTAATCACCTTTCTGATGGGGGGGACCAACTCTATGGAAATTGTAAATAAGTTTTATTTATAAACCTGGCACTGTATTCAATAAACATTTCTGCAGCTTTCCAAAAAAAAAAAATTATGTTCTGTAATACTTGTTAAATTGTACTTTGAAAATTATCACTTTTCCATATATATGCTATATTTCACAATAAAAATTTTAAAAATTAAAAATTCTAAAATGCAATATATGGTGCTTATTTTTCAAAAGAACATGTTAAAGGTAAGAAAAGAGTGTATTGTTTAATTTCCACATATTTGTGAGTTTTCCAGTTACCCGTCTCTTATTGACTTCTGTTACATTCCATTGCATGATTTCAATAATTTTAATTTTGTTGAGACATGCTTCGTGACCTAGATGACCCATGTACAATAGAGAAGAATGTGTACTCCACTGTTGTTGGGTAGATGAATTGTTTTATATCTACGTATATGGTATAGTTGCCCTATAATATCATTCTGGTTGTTTATTTCTTTATTGATTTGGTCTAGATGTTCTAATCATTATTGAAAGTGGTGTATTGAAATTTCCTACTATTAATGTAGAATCATCTATTTCTCCCTTCAAATCAGTCAGTATTTGCTTAATGTATTTTGGGACTCTGTTGTCAGGTGTACATATATTTACACTTGTATCTTCTTGTTGAATTGCACTTTCTATCAGTATATAGTGTATTATTTGTAACTTGTAACCATTTTTGACTTAATGTGTATTTTATATGATATTAGTGTAGCTACCTCAGCTTTCTTTTGGTTATGATTTCCATGATATAATTTTTTCCATCCTTTCACTTTCATCCTATTTTCATCTTTGAATTTAAGGTAAATCTCTTATCAAGAGCATTTAGCTCTATCATGCTTTATTATTTGTTTTGTCTATTCTACCAATCTCTGCCTTTTGATTGCAGAGTTTAATCCATTTATATTAAATTAACTTCTGATAATGAGGGACTTTCTTCTGCCATTTTGCCACATGATCTTTGTAAGTTTTATAATTTTCTTGTGCTGCAATTTTTCCATTATTGCCTACTTTCATATTAATTAGATTTTTTGTAGTTAACCATTTTGAGTCACTTCTTATTTCCTTCTGTATATATTTTTCAGATGCTATCTTTGTGGTTGCAATGGGCTTAAAGATTTTACATGTATAACAATCATGTTTAATTTGGTACCAACTTAATTTTAATGGCATTCCAAATATATTTTGCTATAATGTTCCATCTCTGCACCTTTTTGTTATATGTTTTACAACTCATGTCTTTATACAGTGTGTTCTCAAACCATAGATTTATAATTACTTTTTATGCATTTGCATTTTAGAATATGTGAGAATTAAAAATTGAAGTAACAAACCAAAAATACATTACAAAATTATTGGTGTTTATAATTACACAAGTGGTTACTCTATTGGAGATCTTAATTTCTTTAAGCCACTTCCATTGACTATTCTGTGTTCTTTCCTCTCAAACTGAAGAACTTACTTTAGCATTGCTTGTATGGCAGTGCTAGCGGTGATGAACTCCCTCAGCTTTTGTTTATCTGGGAATGGCTTAATCTCCCCCTCATTTTTGAAAGACAATCTCATTAGATATAAAATTTTTATTTGAAATTATTCTTTGTCACCACTTGAAGTATTTCTTCCCATGGACTTCTTGTTTCCATGGTTTCTGATGAGAAATTGGCACTTCATCTTATTGAGGCTTCCTTAACCAAGACACCTTGCTTTTCTCTTGCAGCTTTCAGAACTCTCTCCTTATCTTTGGCATTCAACAGTTTGACTACAGTATGCTTGGGCATGTGTGATGGTAAAGTTCATATGTCAACTTGGCCAAGTTATGGTGTCCAAAGTTTTTGTCAAGCAAGCACTGGCCTGTTACTGTGAGGATATTTAATGGATTTACATCATCAGTATATTGGTTACATCTATGGCTGTTTACATGTAATATCACCTGAAGAGTTTGTCTTCAGCAATGATAGAAGTCTCATCCAATCAATTGAAGGCTTTAAAAGGAGAAGTGATTTTAGCAGTCAGTAGGGAGAATTTCCATCTCTACTTCAGCCAGACAGCTTCTCCTGGGGAATTCACCAAAAACTTCCATCTGAGTTCCCAGCTTGCAGCCTGCCCTACAGAATTTGGACTTGTTTATCCCCACAGTAATGCAAGCTAATTCCTAGAAAAAAAAATCTCATATTTACATTATACACACACACACATACAGACATATACATATAGACACAGAATTGTTCGTTCTGTTTCCATGAGAACTTTGACTAATACAGAAAATTCCAAGTTTCCAGAAAGTAAGTTCCCAGAGAATAGTGATCCACATGGGGGTTTAAATGAACATGGGACCAGCCAGCAATTTCTGTGGAAGTCAGTATTGGAAATGCAGTTATCAAGGAAGGAGCTATAGAAAGTTCTTTTGTCTAGTGGTTTGAACCCTTATGAATAACATGCAAAATCAACAAGGTTATTGCAAAATTTGTAAGAATAGAACCACTGCCAGCCTGGACTTAAAGAGACTGAAAAGAGACAAATTGAAAGAAAAATCACTTCAAGGGAAGAACCATGGAAGACATCTTCTAAGGCCAAGAAGCAGGTCCAGCTATATGTAGAAAGGGTGAGTCTGCCCAAGCTTGTAGAGGACAGACCTTCTGCCCCATTGTTCAGGATGAGTGCTGCTGCCCCAGTGCTCTGTAAGGATGGAGCCTGTGCCCTAGGGACTGTGGAGAGTCTGGCCTCCACCCAGCGTTCTGAGAGGGTGAGGCCCATGTACTGGCATTTGCAGTGGGTCTGGCTGCCATTTTGGTGCTTGGAGATGGTGAAGCCTTCACCCCAATGTTCAGGAAAAGCACGGCTGCTGTTCAAGCACTTGGAAAGCATGTGGCTGATACTTAATTAGGCCCTGAGGACAAACCATCATTCCACAGATGATTCTCAGACCTTGAAATGTAGTGGAGTGTGCCCTGCTGGATTTCAGAATTGTTTGGGAACTGTGACTCCTGTTTCCCTTCCAATTTCTCCCTATGGCAATTGACACATTCATCCTTTGCCTTTCTCTACATTGTATATTGGAAGCAACTAACTTCTTTTTAGTTTTCACAGGTCTACAGATAGAGTGGAATTATGCCCCAGGACAGACCACACCATAACCAATTTTGATGAGACTTTGTACTTAGCATTTTTTCTGAAATTACATAATGCTTTTGAGATATTGTGAAGTAATGAATGTATTTTGCATATATAAAGAACACGTCTTTCTGGGTTCCTGAAGGTGGAGTGTGGTGGTTTGAAGCTGTATGCAGCCCTGAGAACATTATCTTACATTTAATCCATTCCTGTGGGTGTGGACACATTATAAATAGAACTTTTGATGAGATTACTTTAGTTAAGAAGGTGAGTCCCACCTCAACTGGATGGGTCTTAATCCTATTATTAGGGTCTTTTATAAGCAGAGTGAAATTCAAATGAGGGAGGGGAAAAAAAAAAAAACAGGAAGCAAGAGGCTGGACATCAATGGAACCTGGAAGAGAAGGGAGACAAGCAGAAATTGCCATGTGCCATGGGTCTTGGCAAATGTCAGAGGATTGCCAGCAGCTGGCCTCAGAATGCCATATTATTCAAGGAGAAAGAATTGCCTTGATGCTTTGATTTGGACTTTTAGCCTCAAAACCATAAGCTAATAAATTCCTATCATTTAAGTCAACCCATTTTATGTTTTTTTTCTTGAGCAACCTAGGTGAATAAAATAGCATGGTTTTCTCATAATTTTTCCTGTTTGGTTTTGTTGGGCTTCTTGAATCTTCATATTCAAGTCTTTTGTTAAATTTGGGAAATTATCTGTCTTTATTTCTTTGAATATTCTTTCTTCCTTTCCTCTCCTCCTGGGACTCCCATAATGCATAAATTGGTAGGATTTATGGTATTCCATAGGTCTCTGAGACTCTGTTCACTTTTCTTCATTCTTCCTTCTTTTTGCTCCTCAGCCTGAGCAAAAATATTCATGTTTTTTAATTCTTTTTTTCTGCCCAGTTCCAATCTTCTGTTGAAAATATCTAGGGGAACTTTTATTAGTATTCATTTATTGTTGTCCTGGTGTCCTTTAGTTCATCTCTCCCTGTTCCATTTTCTTTTGAGCACATTTTAAAAGTCTTTGTCTGGAATTTCCAAAGTCTGCCGTACATTGATGTTTCTGAATTTTTATCTTGTTCCTTTGGATGGGTCATCATTTCCAGCTTCTTTATTGTCTTGTGACTGTTGTACACTATGCATTTTAATATCTTAATGTGTTAATTCTGTTTTGTTTCTGCAGTGTCAGTTCCTTAAGTTTGTATTCAGCTAGTGATGCGGTGGAGATTTCCTCAGTTCCTGGAGCTCACCAAAACAAACAGCCCAATGCAAAAAAAATGCCTTTCACAGTCTTTGCAAATTGGCTCTGTGTTGACTGATTCTTTCTTTCAGAAAAATTTCCCTCCTACCAAGAAGATCAGCCCAAGGAAAATAAGTGGGTTCGTATCTGTCTTTTCTGAACATACATTCTGTCCTGTGCATACACTTCTAATCTTAGAAATTTCCCTGTGTATAAGGATATGAATGCCTCTTCTACTCCCTTTGAAATAGACATCCCCATTCCCAGATGCTCTATTGTGTATATTGAAAGTAGTAATTTTTTGCCCTAGGTTGCTTCAATTTGATTGTTTCTCAGACTGCTTAAGTTGTCAGCAAGCTGCTTATACCTACAGGGCAAGTTCTGGGACAGAGAACTGAGGAGGAGTGTCCTAGTTCAGTTCTTCAGGTTGCCACCCTATAGTTTGGCAGAGACATACAGGCACCTCAGTATGCACATACGGGCTTCTGCTTCCTCTAGATAGTGCCAGGGCATCATAATGAGAGTGCAGGCTGCTCCACACTGTGACAGGTGCAGGTTGGGGGAAGAACCAGAAAGGGCACCACAAGTTTCTCCTGCCATATTTAGGCTTCTTTTTCTTGATTTAGCGCTTATCCTGTTACTGTAGCCCTCTAAGTGTTTTCCAGAGCTCTGAGGAAGACGGCCCTGACAGTTTTTGCTAGCTGTTAAAAATTGTGTGCAGGACCAGAATCCTAGATTGTCGTATGCCACTATTTTAGGTTGATCAGAACTAAAATGACTTCTTAAGCACCCCCATCTCACTTAATTTTAAGAGAGAAATATTGACAGACATCCTTACTAGAATGGTAATAAACACAATACAGCTTTCCATAATTGTTTTCCTTTAGATATTTTTATTTTTCCTTACTCAGTGAGCTTGAATGATGATAAAAGAGTAAGAAATTTCATTTAGAAATTGGATTGCTGTCCTTGATAAGAAAGGAAGTGTGTGGATTTTTGTGACTCTGCATATATATGTATATTCTTTGACTAGATTAAAAACAGGACAAAATTATTTAAAATCTTTTGTCATAAGGGTTTTCAATCACTCTTTTCATTATAGCACGTGTCCTTAAATTTCCTTATTAGCAGCCTTTTTCATGATTTGAACCCTACCAATCTCTGCGTAACTGTCATTAAACTGACTATGATGCTGTTAAAATAAATGTTTTTAAAACATGGACTAAGAAACAGTGTGGAATAACAATATTAATAAAAATCACTAGTGGTATTATAATAAAACTTAATCTATGCATCAAGAGACTTGGGTTCTCATCCTAACTCCCTGCATATCAATGTGTATGGTTTGTACTTTATTACCATCTCCTGATCTCTGTTTGCTCAGCTATTGCAGATAAGACAAAAGTTTAGACTAGAATGTGCTTTGTGTTCTTTGAGTTCTAAGTTACTAGAGTTAGCAACATATATTACTTTTTATAGAAGCCCTCTCTTTAGCTCTTAGGAGAACAAAAAAAGAAATCTCCTTAACTGTCATCTCTATAATCTCATATTGTTTATACTTTTATCTATATTATGGCTTCCTCTGTGGCTAACAAGTCCAAACTTCAGGTAGAGTGAAGTAGTGTATTTTTTAACCAAATTATCTAGATGTGTCTCCACTAAACTTTAAATATATTTGGCAGGTTTTATTTTAATTTTAATCAGTTTAGAATTCAATGTGACAATTTATTCTCTCAAAAGTGTCTTTTCTATGTACTGAGTAAAGGAGACATTTTCTTAAATGCCTTCATACTCTTATCAAGAAAATATATTACCTAGACTAGACCTCTGAAAACCCTGAAATCTGTGTTTACATATTCTGTCCTTAGTGTCTCTTGATAACATCAAGGTTGAAAATTTAACTGTGAAATACGATGTTATTTGTGGAAAGATGGCCTCTAAATGAGAATATTGTTTCTATATGTCTTTTTTGTGGGCTGTACACTTGCTTGTTTCTTTTTTTTATACTCCTATTTATGATACTTACAAGTTTTATTTTATGATGAAAAAAATAACTTGTTCTTTCTCAAGTCTCCTCATCCTCAGACACGTTACTGGTATTTTTTCAAATAATGTGAATTTTTTCAGTTACTTAAATTTTAGAGATGCAGATTGAGCAATGTTCATATATTTCAGGGTCTCACTGAATTCTCAGACCTGTAAAATGTGTAAAGGGAGGATTAGCCTTTCTATAAATTCATTTGCATATCTAAAATACTTTGCTAAAATTATAAGTGTTGCTAACTGTTCTGTAAAGGTGAAATGGTACCAGACATCATTCAAAATGCTATATATATATAAATCCAGAAAACAACTTTATGAAGTTAGGTATAGTATTTTAATTGTTATAAAAACCCAGTGAGGTAGGAATTCTTATTATCCTCATTTGGCAAATGAGGAGGCAGAAGCATGCAGAGGTTAAGTGCTCTGCCTGAGGGGTCCCACAGTGGACTCTGGAGTTGCTGCTCATACCCACCATGAAAGTGCATAGACTATGGGAAATGGAAGAAGTTAAATAAGGAGACCAAACAGAGGCTGTTGTTTCTCTCTGACCTCCATTGATCTGTTTCCTCCTTTCTATGCTGGGTCTTCAGGAAAATTAATTCTCCATTTGAGGCTGATCTCCATGCTCTGGCTGCAGTGCCAGGCTCTTCCCTTCCTTGCCCTCTGCCTTAGCTGATATTTTAAAACAAATATATTAAGTGCAAGAATCTGGCTAACCACACATTCCCATCACTTTTTAACATTTTGAGTTTGCCGATTCTGCTTTTATTTGGGTATCACTTGAGTCACATGTAAACTTACAATAGTATAGTATAATCCATGGATTTTGATACCATGTATAGTTAATTTGTGAAAAAAAAAAAGTTTTCCTTCCCTGTTTTTTATAGGCCATTTCCATACAGTGCCCCGTTTCTTCCTCTACATGTAGTACTCGCTGCCTATTTTAGGCAAACATCTACATATGCCTTCTATTGGCAGAGAAAAGGAAACGTGTTAACATGCTTCGGGCAAATAATAGTATTAATTGGCCAGGACAGGGAAGGCCAATTTTCAGGGATTATCAGGGAGTGATGGTATTTTTTTTTTCCGGTGAGAAAATTTAGGTAACAAGTTGCAAGATGACCGGTCCTTAGGATGTCACTGCTTATCTAAGTAAATGACTGCTGGAAGAACTGTTTGATGTCTTTATTGTCTAACACTTTCACAGAACTAAATCTTTAAACTCCTTTGCTAATGTTTTTGTTAGATTTCATATGTACCTTTTGAAATAGGACAGTTTCTTTGATTCCATCTAAACATGATAATTCAGATGCAACTAGATCAGAATACCCCTTTTTAAAGAACTGGAATATATTTCAGTGTATACACACACACATCCTCGTGTGTGTGTGGTGTTTTGTTCCTGCTGTTGTTCTTAGGGCCTTTGCTCCATTCCCAAACTTGGAAAACTCTTTTCTCTTTCATTCTTCGTCTTGCATCTGATTTTACTGGAAACTGAAGATATGCTTATTACAAAGTAAATGTTGTGTTATGGATTAAATTGCATTCTCCAAAAAGATATTTTGAAGTACTGATTCCCAGAACTGCAGAATATGATCATGTTTGGGAGTAGGGTTATTACAGATGGAATCAGACAAGTTAAAATGAGGCCATACTGGAGTAGGGTGAGCTCTTATTCCGGTATGACTGATATCCTTATAAGAAGGGGAAATTTGGTCAGAAGGGAGAACATCAGGCACTGTTGAGGCAAAGGACACTGTGGATTGCAGCAAGCTACTTCCAGAAGCCTGGAGTGAGGCAGGGAGCAGATTCCTCCCCACAGACTTCAGAAGGATCGCTGCCCTGCTGACACTTTGGTTTCATACTTGTAGCTTCCAGAACTGTGAGACAATACATTTCTGTTGGTTTAAGCCACCCAGTTTATAGAACTTTGTTATGGCAGCCATGGAAACTAAGGCATTTTGTAACTATGCAATATCATTTGGACTTACTGAGGAATTAATTACCTTGTTAGTAACACGTGTTGAGTGTCCATTTTTTGTCAGGCACTGCATTTGAATCTATGATAAAAAAAATCAGTTCAAGTCACATCCTCATCGATCATACATTAGGAAAATAAACTAATTCTTAACCAGATAATATTGCAAATTAATGTAAATTTCCAACCATCAGTAAAAGTACCAAGGAAGTCAGAAATATGGTGCTATTAGAATCTACAATAAATGTAAGATCTAATATAGCCGGAAGGCATTTGAGTGATTTAAAGGAGGATGGAGTAAAGGTGAAGGAGAACACTTTGAATAAATCTCAGCTGTGAGAGATCAGCATGGCTCGAATTTGGTGGGGTGGTAAAGTGTAACATGTAAACAAAGACGTAAGAGAAGCTTCAACCCTTTCATTGTCAAGAATCTCCTTAAGAAGATGAGAAATAAGCAGAGATTTGAAATAGAGTGGAGACAAGCAGTGTGGTTATATGTGGTTAGAGAATTCTGATGAAAGAGAGCAAATTCCCTTTTGAAGCACCTGAGGCAAAGTAGTGTGTGACATGTTTGAGGACTAGCAAGGAAGTCAGTATGGTATAAGAGGAAAGAAAAGATAGTAGGACAAAAAACCAGAGATATTAGATGGGAACCTATTCACAATGAAGCTTGCAATCTATGGTGAAGACTCAGAGCAGTTAGGGATCCATTAGAGGCTCTGAGCTGAGAAAAGACATATATGACTTAACATTTTAAAAAGAAACCATCTAACTGCCCTGTGGAAAAAAGCCTGCAGATGGGCAAGGAGGGGAAGGAGGAAGACCTGTTAGGAGACCTGTTTCAGTCCTCCAAGCAGGAGATGGGCTGCTCTAAACTTGGTGCAAAGGAGGAAAGGGAAAATGATACATTTTGGATATATTTGAAGATAATGCAAACTGTCTTTGCTAACGGATTGTAGGAGTTGGATTTTAATATATAAGGATTATTTATATAGATAAGAAAGAGTAAAATATGATTTTACATTCTGTCCAAATATCTGTGCCAAATTTATAAATGATGTTGTCTTTCCAGAACAATTATTCCATTGAAATAAAGACAGAATATCTAATTAGCAAAATCAGATGTATAGACTTACAGTTCCTATTTGATTTTCTCTAGGTCATTCAAAAGTCATAACTCTGATGAAGGTAGACAAATTCAGTGTACTAATTAGCAAATGATAATGGGAATATTTACTTTTTTTCCCACCGAAATTTAGAAAAATAAGAAAAAATAATTGAAGGTACAGTTTATGTTTTCAGAAAATATCTACATATGAAAAACAAACTCAATAAACCTGTTGTGTCATAAAGTAGAAATTAGGTTTCCCATTTGTTCACCCCAGCTGTTGAAAGTAGAACACATAACTAGAGTGTCTGGAACCATTTTAACAGACAATTCATGCCAAAGAACTTTGCCTTCTTTAACTATTTGTAGTGAGTATCATTCATTCCAAATTTTATTAAGTAGCATAAATGAGGACCTTTTTGCAGGCACTAAGAATAATCATGTGTATGTTTCCAACCACCCACCCATCCTACAGCACCCCAAAACCATGGGTATCTGCTGAATGTGTTTCTTATCTCTGCATTGCTAAAGGCATATATCTGAAAGTTAAGAAGGAAGTGCTTTGAAAATAGCATGTTCTACTAGTATTTAAATAATTGGAATAAACTGTATTATTTTTAAAATGCAAAATACAGAAAGGGAATGTCAAAAAATGTTTTTCAAATGATTAATTGAAAGTCTGTGAATTCATACTAACCTAGGACTTTCTTCAGGAAATTTAAAGTGTGGGAGCATGCAATTTTTATGCTTTTCCAAAAGCAAAAACTTTTAATGGATTTCAGATGCTTGACAACAGATGGGCATGAGCTAGAATCCTGCTCCTATCATTTATGAGTTCTGTCACATAAGGCATGATATTTAACTTCTCTGAACTTCAGTTTTCTCAACTGTGAAATGGGGTTAATAATATATGTTGCATGAGAAGCTTGTAAGAATTTAATGAGATGATGTAATAGAGTGCTTTCTATCTTTCTAGGAAGGTTGCAACACAGTGTATGGGGTAAATGTGTAAATATTATCTATTTTCCCTAAGGAAATTCACTTTCTAGTATGTCTAGCAATAAAATAAACAATAAATTATAGTTTTCTAAGAGCTGCAATAAATTTATGTACATGTCTTTAATGGTTCACTTTGTCCCAATTTTTGCTTTTTCAGAAATAGCCCTCCATTCTTATTTCACAAAAACACAAACCTCAGTAAAATGACATAATCCAAAAGATGCAATATAACAATTCATATATTCATCTACTAAAAGTTATTCTTCTGTTGGCTTCCAGGCATTCTGTTTGTTGTTAGAGATGCCAATGGTAACAGACATGAACCGTAATTTCTCCAAGACTGTTGAGAACAGGTTTGGAAGGACATTTATGACAGCACATTTATTTGTGCTATTCCTTTTTATGACTGTGCTCTTGGATATGTTTCTTCAACTGGCTATCCAGGAAAAAAAAAAAAAAAAAACAACTAATGGTGTTAAGAAGGGTTTACCAGTATTCCTAAACCACATTTACTGGACTTCATAAGATTGATTTTCCTTACTCCAAACATACTTGTAGCCTAATAAGATTATAGATGCATAGAGAAAGTGTTTTCTCTCAAATTTTTTACGGGCAGCCATTATGATGTGACCGGCCCTAAAACCAACTGAAAGGGAGGCATAGAATGATTTGAAGGGTGTGGCATTTGTATGCAATCTCATCTTGGTGGGGGCACACATGACTAAGGGTTTTATTCTTCTTCATCATTACTCTTTGAAGTTCCAAGTTAAATCTCCCTTCCATGAAGATTTTTAACTTCCTGGTTACTTTCTGTCATTAAACATTCATTCAGTTAAAATTTCCATATTGTGTCTGGTTTAATTTCCCTCCAACAGGCTTGATGCCTAGCAACTCAGGACCTGCTCCTCCTTCATTTTTCAGCTGGTCTACTTCCTTGGATTTCTTCACCTAGGTTTGGGCTCCTCCAAGTGATCCAAGTCTCTGTTGATTTTTGGCACTTCCCTTGGCCAACACTGAATGTTGGCCTCTGCCTTCTGCATAACAGTCAGTCATTCTCTAACTCCCATTGGGCACATGTGAGAATTCCCTAGCCAGATCTGTAGGTTCTGTAGGGAGCCCCACCACTGGCCAATTCCTCAGGTTTTAATCCTCAAGATTGAACAGCCACATCCCAGAGTACACTCTTAATATTTTGATTGTGGGGTAGTTTTGCCTGTCTTTTGGTATGGAATAAAGGTGTAGTGGATGTGTATTGCCTGACTCAGATGTACTTCCCAATTGGCTAGTACATCCATTCCGAGTTCCTGGCAGTTGTTAACTGCCAGCCCTCTCAGCAGCTGGTTACCTCTCTCTCCTTCTGACAGAATCCCCATAATGCCTCCAGTTAACAAGAATACTTGTCTCAGGCTCTGCTTTTAGGGAACCAAACATAAAACAGGAAGCAATATGGTTGTAGCCTTACTGGGTTTTGTGATATCCACTTGGCCCATGGAAGCTCATGCATGCAGTTGAAACAGCTTCCAGGCAGAGAATATCTTTTCCAATTGACCAGAATCATACTGCTCTCTGTAGTCTTAAAGCCAGTCCAGGTTATATGTTAATACTGCCTGCCTGGCCCCCATAGGAATTTAAATTCTTAATCCACAGAGAACTGATTCATGCCATTCTGTAGACTCGTGGCTTTTTCCTTAGCCATATCAGAAACATATAGCACTGGTGGATATTTAAGACCGAGGGATCAGAAAAATCAAATACATCTGTATACTTATTATGTGGCAGGCAGTATGCCAGGCAATTTGCATATAACACTTTATTAATTACCACAATTATCCTTTAAATCTAGAATTATCATCTGTCATCTAAAGATTGTGGCAATAATTAAAGCCACAAATGGAGAATTCAGGATTCAAAACAAGTTGAAGAGAGATTGTCAAGAATCTAGTAAAATAACTTTGAAGTAAATACTCAACAGAAAACTCAGTATGAAATACCACCAAGATTTTGCTGGACAAAAGTGGCAATTACAACTTGGGATACTTCTGAAGGAGAGAGCCCACACTTGGAGGATACTGTACTCTGGGTTTCACACTTTGAGAAATATACAGACAAACTGAAGTTAAGTTGAGAGTAGACTGACCAGGATAGTGACACATCAAGTTATATCAGAGGTGAAGCAAGTAGCTGATCTGAAGGTGTATAGGCTATAGAACAGAAGATTTGGATGGGCTTGATCAAAGTATTCAGATTTCATAAAGCTATCACCTTGAGGATTATATGATATGTCATAGCTGTCTTGAAGGGATTGACTTAAGAAAGATTTCAGCTTAGTTTGAAGAATTTTTCACAAGATAGGTCCTGCACTCATTGGTGTGGTAGGAAGAATAACATCCTCCCCTCATCCCAAAGATGTCCCTGTCCTTATACTTGGAACTTGTGAATATGCTCCCTTACTTGGCAAAGGGACTTCCTTGATGTGATAAAGTTAAAGGATCTTGAGAAGGGAAGGTTATCCTCAAGTATCCAGACGAGCCAGTGTAATCACAAGTGTCCTCATAAGAGGCAAAGGTGTTGTGATGTTGGAATCAGAGGTCAGAGTTTTCCAATGGAATAGAGGAATAGAATATTGCAATAGAATAGAGAAATATAATATTGCAATAGAATAGAGGAATAGAATGAGCGATAGAATGAAGGCAGCCTCTAGAAGCTAAGAAAGGTGAAGAAATGGATTCTCCCATAGAATTTCCAGGAGGCATTCAGCTCTGCCAACCCCTTGATTTTAGGACTTCTGACCCTCAGAACTGGAAAATAATAAACCTGTGTTGTTTAAAGCCATTAAATTTGTAGTAGTTTCTTATAACAGAAATAGGAAACCAATGAAGATGTTTTACTAACTAAAGAGGAATTGCAAGATGAGATGAAAAGATAGATGTGATGTCCTTGAAAATTCCTTATAATATTTATAATCTTAAGATTTTATTTAAACATCAAAAACCAAATAAGAACACTAGGATTTGAGTCTCCACCACAAAGTCATAAGGTACCATGGCATAGAACAGTATTTTCTAAATTATGGTCTTCATATTTTTCCAATTCTGTATGCCATCTGAACTGTTTCTAATTTGAGTAATTATTTGAAAAAAAAAATTTCCTCCTTTATTAGTCTGAAAACCCCATAAGGACAGAGTTTCTGGCCATTTTGTTCAACATAATACAGTGCTCTAAGCCTCTTGTCCAGTATTCAGAGTACTCTAGACATTTAATGTGAATTTGTTAGGAATTGAATGAATACTTGTTTATAAAAATTTAAAAAAAAATGGTTTATTGGTACATGCTTTAGGGGGGAATAAATAAGAATTTAAAGAACATAGACTTCTAGATGGGAAAAAGAGGTTGAAAGAAGTTGAAAACGGATCACCTATTATCAAACTTAATCTCCTTCACATTTACCTGCCCACCATGCTAATGAATTGACATTTTTCCTCACTGTGCCATATTTTAACCTACTGACATTATATTGGCCACCATACTATATTATTTCCTGTGATGTTCACAGCAACTTCACAGAACTGCTCCTATCATAATCTCAATTTTATTTATGAAGACCCTGAGAATCAGAGATGTTCAGTGACTTGTCCAAAGAAAACACTTTGTTAGTGGCAGAGCTGAGGTTAGGCCTCAACTTTAGTATAACTCCAGAATTTGGGCACATAAGCAAATTGTGCTTTCTTTGTTTCTCTTCAAGTGATGTTCTCCCTTGTTTCTTTCAGTAGCAAAATTTAGAAAGGAAATTGGGACATTCTGTTTCAGAGTGATTACCATGCAGAAAGGAGGCAGAAGTAGGTATAGGAAGGTTACTCCATCTACTCTAAGAAACCCCTCGGATAAGTCCTGGGAAAAATCCACACACATGCCAGCTTTTCTCATTTATGTTACAGACCTCCTAACAACAGAAACTTGCCCCTCAATTCCAGCTATCTACTAAGTTATACATACAGTTTTATTACATAAGAAAAAAAGTGCAGAAAACTTAGCCATGGTTGCTAGGCAGAGAGGAGTTAATGTTTCAGACAAGAGATTTCAATTTACTCATTTGTAGAATTTTTAGACATTTGTAATCTGTGCAGCCAGATAAAGAAATTTACCAAGATAGAAAGCCATTTGGGACAGAAAATAATTTGGGGATTTTAAGAGTGTGAATTTGATTGTTAAGACATTCCAAGGAGATATCAAATTCAATGCTTTTAGCACTTATGAAGCTACTTAATCACAGTTCCTGATTTTCACATATATTTCCCAAATTTGTGATGGTGAGATATTGGCTTTCTTTGTCATATGGGATATTTTTGTTTATTTGCATGTTTGTGGTGGGAATTGAGGCAATTCAGGATTTTTACACATAATTTGCACTTACATAATTGGGTGCTTTTGTGTCCCAGCTTGAACCTAGGCAATGTTTTCATGTGGATTTAGATGTGCTAGGGAATGTCTGATGGATGTCAGGTGTACACATGTGATGGTGCTTGTGGGTACGGTAGTAGTTGTGGTACTGATAAGTGTTTCATTAGATGAATGGGTGTCAATGGAGCTTTTACATTAATGACAAATAATCAATATGGAATAAATAAGTCCTAAAAAGAGAGAGACATAATCCAAATATAACGGCTCGGTAATCAGAGAGCAAAATAAATTCTGAATACAAACACAGTGCGTACCATTCACTGGTGTTCTACTTCCGTGGAAACTGCACCTGTACCTTCGTCAATAAATATATCTTAAATTGATAATGAACAAAGGCAAGTTGAAATGGACAAATAGCTTCGCAAAGCATAGTAATTGTGAAACACTGGAAAATTTAGCATAATACTTTCACTTCTGTTTGGAACACAGCGGGTTTGATTTACCAAGCTACATTACCTGCTCTTCATTTTTAATATGAAACACCTGAGGACAACAGATGGCCAGTGACTTCCCTAAAGTCAAACAAATAGGTAGGATAGGGCTGGGTTGCAGTTCCATATTGAGTCTGCCTCCAAATTTGGAACATATAACCGCACCCTGAGTGGAGTGAACTGTGTGTGCAGAATTAAATTTGAAAAATATAAAATAAAGGTGGATATAAGAAGTTTTCTGTTGTGAATATCTTTGAAACAATTGTCCAACTTATGATTTTTACTTTTCTCCATCATTATTTTTCCCACTGGGATAAAATTGATTGACATTCAGGAATCCTTTTAACTGCCAAATATCCATTGTTATTGTTGTCACTTGGGATCAATCACATGGCTATAGTTAAGACTTTAAAAGTGTCCTTAAAATCTTGAATATTAGTTAGAAAAATTTGGCTCAAAACCCAAAGTTAGGCCAAAATGTCTTTCATGCTTGATATTCTACCAAGATAATTCATTCTTATTCCAGTGAATTTGAGAAGCACTCTAAGCTCAAAATACCTGTGAAATTTTTTTATGGATGATAGATTTTTATTTCATGGTGAAAGAAGGAAATGATAATATATAGTTTCAGCTCTACCATGTTATTGATATGCAAAAAAATTCTGTCAAGTAACAGTTTGGCCTAAACAAGTAACTTGATTATTTTTTTAATGGTATTTTTTTCCTTGAATTGAATGTTTTGCACAATATAGAATACATGCATACTTCATTTGCTTCAGCCTAGACAAAATGAAAAAAATATGAACTTCATGGATGTCAGATTGTCAAATAAATTGTGACATTTGGTATATTTAGTACCTTATGTGAAAATCTCTTTAAAAGCTAATAAAAAGGAGAAAGCTAGAGCAAGGTCTAGTCATCAGATCTTAGTCAAATCCTGGCTTTAGACTTCATTCATAATATGCTGACAAAGGAGAATAATAATGGTTATTCAGTGGTTTCTTGCTTGCTGTGGAAGTTCTGATATGAAATATCTTGCACAAAAAGTTAGTTATATATTGACCATGTTGGGGAAAATAATGGAGAAACACATTTTTCCCTTAGTGAAATACAACAAAATATATAAAAGATTTCCCAATCAATTGATTATCAGAAGCAATTGGGGGATCCTAACCACTACAGAGGGATCCTATTATTAATTCCTACTTGGCTTGAGGAATAGAGCCATAGGTAGGGATAAAAAGCATGCATATTTGAAATTATTATTCAAATAAAGTTGCATACTTTAAATCAATAAATAGTATATCAATACCTTCTCAGTGCCGTGAAAGGAAATGTAAATTTTTCCATTGATTGGAAATGTATGCATACAGATAGGTCCATGAACTTACAGATACATGAAGTAGCATGTGAAGTGATGTAGAGAAAGGACAGTGGAGAATTTAGGCTCTGCCATTTACTAATTGTTTAACATTGGGTAAGTTACTTAATTTTATGTATATCAATTTTCTTTTGTAAGATAGAGATAATAGTAATAACTACCTTATACTTTGCCAAAAATATTAAATATGAAATGCTTATAAAATGCCTAGCATATAGTAAATCTTTTATTAATATATTTATTTTTGTATTTCTGAGGAAGACCTCTAAGAATAAGGTACAAGAAAAGTTTTTTTTAACTTTGAGGCATATGCTCCCTATTCTGACATCACTTTCCACTTAATGCAGTGAAGTCCCAGGAAAGAAAAGAGCAATGAACGTTCATGATTTTTCAGGTTCATTGGCACTTAAGTAGCTGCTGCACATACAGAAGTTCATAGCTTGATATTTGAGCTGTGAGTAACTCAAAGTCCCTGACAAGGGGCAGGGCTTTATTTAACTAGCAATTACCTTACTCTAGCTGGCAATCACACACTGCTAATCTTTTCAACAAGGAGAGGGGAGCCTGCACCTGCTATAATACAGATAAAAGCAAAATTTCCTATTTCCATTCTCGGTTTTATCAGTGGTCTCCACCAGGGGCATATAATATGCGAAGAACATAGTTTTTTAACCCTGGACTTCTCCAGCACGTGCTTTTTACCTTCTCACTAACTAACCAGGTGAACTATGCCAAATTTACACAATCCTCTTATTTCTACATTTCTTCATATTAACCCTTTAATGTTAAAATAGTAACATATTCCAGAAAAACAAATCATTTTATTACATCATTAATCCTATTAGCTTTCTATAATCATGATTTTGATGTCTTTTCTTCTTGTCCATTTTTCTTTGCACATCTAGTAGTCATTCAGCTGGGTTTTTCTTGGGTTGAAGGATTCTCCATCTCTGAATTATGGAAATATTTTCTCTACAATTTTGGTCTGTTTGTTGCTTGCATGCAGACTCATATGGATAAATATTGCAAACCCATGAAACAAACCATTGATCCAAATCTCTGATGAAGAGGAATAATTTTTCATATCTGGTGAAAAGCTGAAATGACTGAGAATGAGATAGAGTAGTGAAGACCTTTTGCAGGAAAAAGAAAACGAAGTAACATTTGTCGAGTATGTGGAACATGGCAGGAACTGTGCCAGGCATCATTCATACATTGTTCCATTGAATTCTGATAATAACTCAATTGTGGCAGGATTGAGTAACCCAATTTAAAAGTTCATAATTGAGAAATTATGCTTAGAGAGTAAAGATAACTAGTCCGTGAGTTCATTTCCATTTGATCAAAGCTTAAGGACTTTGTTGTTATTTGTTGATTTGCTATTTTTCCCCCTTTCTACTGCAGAATAGTACTTCTATGGCATAATGGTATTGGTGAAATGGTGTTGGTGGTCTGGGACCTACATGGGGATGTTTTTGAGATTAAACGATCACTGCCCTTGGGAGCTTTTTCTTGGGGAGATGATATACATTTTGGAGATGCTATTGTCAAGCTTCAAGATTCATAAATAATGAATTAGCTAAGAAAGCAGTGTTTTTTTTAGAAAGTGTTAGCTTACTTGTAAATACTAACTTCTAAAAGTAGAATGGAGAATTAAGGTAATTTTTCTGTTAAGCAAGCAAATGTACCTAATTTTCCCTCAGAAAAATCTCTTTAGAGATGTTTTTTATTACTATCACACCCTTGGTTAGAAGGTTTGAAATGCATTTTGATCCAATCTTTTCAATTGGGCCTAGGAACAGTTTCAATTATTATACTAGAAGTAAGTTATAATTATTGAAATTAATTAATGCTGCAAATGCTAGTTCTTTGACCTCATCTCTTAACCATACTTTTTCTGTTTTTTTAAAAAAATCTTTTTATTTAAATTTTTTTTTTTTTTGTTGGAGAAGTTGTACATTTAGAGAACAATCATACATAAAATACAGGATTCCCACACACCACTCTACCACCAACACTTGCATTGGTTTGGAAAATTTGTTACAATTGATGATAGCACTTTTTTATTTTGTAATTCTACTATTTTTTTTAACAGTAGTTACATTTCTTACAATTGATGAAATATTATTAAAGTAGTACTATTAAGTATTGTACATAATTTACATAGGGGTGTCCCCCCTCATATTCCCATCCTATTATTTATTTTTTTTCATGCCTGTCTTTATTTAATACTCATGTATCCATTCACTCGATAAAGGCGGTGTCAGTCAAGGTCTTTACACTCACACAGTCACAAAATAGAAGCTTATATAGTTATGCAATCATTATCAAAGATCAAGGCTACTGAATTAATGCTCAACATTTTCAGGTATTTCCTTCTGGCTAATCTAATACACTAGAAATTAAAAAGAAATATCTATATAATGAGTAAGTGGTCATAATCCTTCGATAAATCCTAACTTCTCCATTACAACTCCTCCCTCTCATTTGATGATTCTCTCAATCTTCAGCGATATCCAGGCAATGACTGTTCTAGCTTCTTCATGCTGAAAAGGGGTGTTGACATTTTGGGGTAGGGGAATGAAACTGGTTCAAGTTCCTGGAGAGACAGGTACCTCTGGTTTCAAGGTTTATCTGGCAGAGGAACAATCTGGAGGCTTTAAGTTTCTGAAAAAATAAACTTGATAAGTAAAACTTTTCTAGAGTCTTAGGTAGAGCATAGGGTATCATTTAGAGCTTTCAGGACTACTGTTGTTTGGGTCATGGTATACTGTGACAAATTGCAAAATCTGGCTGAAGCTTGCATATGAGAAACCTCCAGAATGTCCTCTCCACTATATTTGAAATCTCTTAGCCACTGAAGCTGTTTCATTTAATTTCCTCCTTTTGGTCAAGAAGGCATTGCCAATCCTATGATGCCAGGACCTTGCTCATCCCTGGGAGTCATGTCCCACATTAGCAGGGAGAATTACATGCTCATCCCCTAGGAGTCATGTCCCACATAGATGGGAGGGTAGTGTATTTATTTGCAGAGTTGGCTTAGAGAGAGAAGCCACATCTGAGAAACAAGAGGTTCTCTGGTGACTCTTAGGCATAATTGTAAATAGACTTAGCTTCACCATTACAGAAATAAATCTCATAAGGTCAAACCTCAAGATCAAGGGTTTGACTTAAATTGGGAGTCCCTAACTCTTGAGAGAAAATCAGGAGTTCCCCAGAGGGGTTAGTTTAATTGTTCCACATTTTTCTCCAGTCCCTCAAGGGACTTTGCAAATTTTTTTTTTTTTTCATTTTCTGCCCCCAAAACTCTGGACTGTATCAGGGTATCATATTAACCTGAACAGAATAACAAGATTTCATTCCCTATTCTAGGTTCCATGTAATTGGGTTGCATAAATAAACTGATCAGACAGCTTAAATTAAATAGTGTGCTACAGAGAACATACATTTTGGACAAAATAAACATGTCTTCCTTTGATCTCACACAGATGCTGAAGTTTTAACATACAGACAATATCATAGACTATACAATAATTGTTCTTTTGTTTCTGGCTTATTTCTCTGAACATATTGTCCTCAAGTTTCATTCACCTTATTGCATGCATCATGACTTTATTCCTTTCTTTAACAACACACTATTGCATCGTATTTATAAATCACAGTTTACCCTTCTGCTCATTAGTTGATGTACCCTTGGGCCACCTCCATCTATTAGCAATCATGGATAATGCTGCCATAAATGCCAGTGTGCAAATGTCTATTTGTGTCCCTGCTTTCATTTCTTTTGGGCATATGGCTAGTAACCAGTTTGCCAGATAATACAGCAACTCCATCCCCAGCTTCCTGGGGAACCGACACACTGCCTTCCAGAGGGGCTGCACAATTCCACTTCCCCACCCACAGTGAATAGGTATACACCTTTTTCAACATCTCTTCCAGCACTTGTAGTTTTTTGGTTTTTTTTTTTAAACAGTTTTATTCACATACTATACAATCCATCCTAAGGGTACAATCAATGGCTCTGGGTATGATCGCACAGTTATGCATTGAACACCACAGTCTATATGAAAACATTCCCATTTCTTCTAAATAGAAAGAAAGAAAGAAAATAAAAGAAAGAAAAAGAACATATATCATTCCCTTATATCCCCTTCTCATTTACATTCAACTTTGATATATTGCCTTTGTTAAAAGGAATGCAAAAATGTTACTGTGTTACTGTTAACTATAAAACATAGTTTACATTAATTATTTTTTCCATATACCTTCTGTTTTCAACACCTTGTAATAGTGATATATATTGTGCTGGTTTGGATGTATTAGGTCCCCCAAAATGCCATTATCTTTGATGCAGTCTTGTGTGGGCAGGAAATGTATTGGTGTTCATTGGGTCAGAGACTTTTGATTGGATGTTTCCATGGAGATGTGATCACTCAACTGAGAGTGAGAAATTTTGTTGGATAATTTCCGTGGAGGTGTGGCCCTGCCCATTTAGCATGGTCCTTGATTAGTTTACCGTAGTACTATATAAGCTCAGACAGAAGGAGCGAGCTTGCTACAGCCAAGAGGGACACTTTGAAGAACACACAGGAGCTGAGAGAGAAGTTTCAGCTTACAGAAACATTTTGGAGATGGCCTTTGAAAGCAGACTTTCGCTCCAGAGAAGCTAAGAGAGGACAAATGCCCCAAGAGCAACTAAGAGTGACATTTTTGAGGAGCTGAAGCCTAGGGAGGAATGCAACCTGGGAGATAGCCATTTTGAAGCCAGAACTTTGGAGCAGACACCAGCCACATGCCTTCCCAGCTAACAGAGGTTTTCCGGATGCCATTGGCCATCTTCCAGTGAAGGTACCTGATTGTTGATGTGTTACCTTGGACACTTTTTGGCCTTAAGACTGTAACTGTGTAATCAAATAATCCCCCTTTTGTAAAAGCCAATCCATTTCTGGTGTTTTGCATCTTGGCAGCATTAGCAAACTGGAACATACATTGTTCTTGCTTATGTAAAAAATTTCTTATTTTTGTACAATTGACTACCACTCTAGCTTTCTCTAAGTTATACACTCCAAGTTTGTATCTGCTAGATTGCCTTCTGGTGACATACATGACTCTATTGTTACTGATTTCAGCCATACTCACACTCAGCTTTGTTATTTACACTTGCAGTATTATTCTACCATAACACAGTATTGTGCTATCCATTTCCAAATCTTTACAATCAATCTTATTGAACATTCTGTACTCCTTAAGCATTGTTGCCCAATCTCTGCCCTCTTTCTATCTCCTGATAATCTGTGTCTTCTAATTTTACTCTCAGAGTTTGTTAATATAGTTAGTTCATGTTACTGAGACCACACAGTATTTGTCCTTTTATTTCTAGGTTATTTCACCCAACATAATGTTCCCAGGGTTCATCCACATTGTTGTATGTGTCATGACTTTATTCTGTCATACAGGTGCATACCATTCTGTCATATCTATATACCAGTTTGCATATCCACTCGTCCGTTGATGGACATTTGGCTGTTTCTATTGATTGGCAAATGTGAATAATGCCACTATAAACATTGGTGTGCAAATGTCTGTTCATGCCCCTGCTTTCAGTTCTTCCAAGTATATACCTAGGAATGGACTTGCTGGATCATATGGTAATTCTATACTTAGCTTCATGAGGAACTGCCAAACTGCCTTCAAGAGCAGCTGCACCATTCTACATTTCCACTAACGGTAAAAATGTGTACTTATTTCATCACATCCTCTCCAGCACTTGTAGTTCTCTGTTTTTTTTTGTTTGTTTGTTTGTTTGCTTGTTTTTTGATAATGGTGATTCTAGTAGGTGTGAAATGATATCCTATTGTCGTTTTGGTTTGCATTTCCCTAATGGCTGTGGAAGTTGAGCATCTTTCATATGCTTTTGAGCCATTTGTATGTCCTTGTTGGAAAAGTTTCTATCCATGATTTTGCCCATTTTTAAATTGTTTTTTTTTTTGTCTTTTTGCTGTTGTATTGTAGAATTTCTTTGTATATTCTGGATATTAAACCCTTATCTAATAAGTGGTGTGCCAGTTTGGGTGTATCGTGTCCCCCCAAATGCCATTATCTTTGATGCAATCTTGCAGGGACAGATGTATTTAGTCTTGGGTAGGTTTGAACTTCTGATTGAGTGTTTCCATGAAGATGTGACTCAATCAACTGTGGGTAAGACCTTTGATTGGATAATTTCCATAGAGGTGTTACCGCACTCATTCAGGGTGGGTCTGAATTAAATCACTGGAGCCATATAAAAGAGCTGACAAACAGAAGGAACACAGGGAGCAACTTACAGAGACATTTTGAAGATGTCCATTGAAGACAGAGTTTTGCTGATGCTTTGGAGGTACTAGTCCAGAGTTTTCTCTGAGAAGCTGACACAGTGACATTTGGAGAATGCCATTTTGAAATGCAACCTGGGAGCAAGCATGCACCAGCCACATGCCTTCTCAGTCAACAGAGGTTTTCTGGATGCCATTGGCCACCCTCCAATGAAGGTACCCAATTTTTGATGCCTTACCTTGGAAACTTTATGGCCTTAAGACTGTAAGTGTGTAACCAAATGAACTCCCTTTATAAAAGTCAATCCATTTCTGATATTTTGCATAATGGCAGCATTAGCAAACAGGAACAAGTGGTTTCCAAATATTGTCTCCCATTGAATAGGCTACATTTTAACTTTCTTTACAAGGTCCTTTGATGCTCAAAATTATTCAATTTTGAGGAGATCCCATTTATCTATTTCTTGTTTCATTGCTTACACTTTGGGTGTAAGTTCTTAGAAACCACCTCCTACCCCAAGATCTTTAAGGTATTTCTCTATATTTTCTTCTAAAAGTTTTATGGTCTTAGCTCTAATGTTTAGGTCTTTAATCAATTCTGAGTTAAATTTTGTATAAGTTGTGAGATACAGGTCCTCTTTCATTCTTTTGGATATGGATTTTCAGTTCTCCCAGCACCATTTGTTCAAGAGGCACTTCTGTCCCAGTAGAGGGGACTTGGCAGCCTTATCAAAAATCAATTGTCTGTAGATGAGACGGTCTATTTCTGAACTCTCATTTTGATTCCATTGGTCAGTATGTCTGTCTTTATGCCAATACCACGCTGTTTCGACCACTGTAGCTTTTTAATATGCTTTAAAGTTAGGTAGTGTGGACCTCCCACTTCATTTTTCTTTCTCAAGATATTTTTAGCTTTCAAAATAGCTCCTTCCAAATAAATTTGATTATTGGTTCAAGCAAGTTGAGATTTTGATCCATATTGCATTGAATCTATAAATCAATTTAGGTAGAATTGACATCTTAACTATATTTACTTTCCAATCTGTGAACACAGTATTTCTTCCCATTTATTTGGTCTTCCTTGATTTCTTTTCGCAATGTTTTGTAGTGTTCTCTGTATAGGTCTTCTATGTTCTTGATTAAATTTGTTTCCAAATATTTGATTATTTTGATTGCTATTGTAAATGGACATTATTTTTTCATGATTTCCTCCTCAGGTTGCTCATAACTAGTGTGTAGAAACTACTGATTTTTTTTTTTTTTTTCTTTTTAAATTCAATTTTATTGAGATAAATTCACATACCATACAATCATCCACAGTGTACAATCAAATATTCACAGTACCATCATATAGTTGTGCATTCATCACCACAATTAATTTCTGAACATTTTCATTACTCCAAAAAAAAAATAAAAGTAAGAATAAAAATAAAAGTAAAAGTGAACACCCAAAATATCCCATTTTCCCATGCTTCTCTATTATTCATTTAATTTTTGTCCCCTCTGTGTCTTTTTTTTTTTTATCATCATTTTATTGAGATATATTCACATACCACGCAGTCATACAAAACAATTGTACTTTCGATTGTTTACAGTACCATTACATAGTTGTACATTCATCACCTAAATCAATCCCTGACACCTTCATTAGCACACACACAAAAATAACAAGAATAATAATTAGAGTGAAAAAGAGCAATTGAAGTAAAAAAGAACACTAGGTACCTCTGTCTGTTTGTTTGCTTCCCCTACTTTTCTACACATCCATCCATAAACTAGACAAAGTGGAGTTTGGTCCTTATGGCATTCCCAATCCCACTGTCACCCCTCATAAACTACATTTTTATACAACTGTCTTCGAGATTCATGGGTTCTGGGTTGTAGTTTAATAGTTTCAGGTATCCACCACCAGCTACCCCAATTCTTTAGAACCTAAAAAAGGTTGTCTAAAGTGTGCGTAAGAGTGCCCACCAGAGTGATCTCTCGGCTCGTTTTGGAATCTCTCTGCCACTGAAGCTTATTTCATTTCCTTTCACATCCCCCTTTTGGTCAAGAAGATGTTCTCCATCCCACGATGCCGGGTCTACATTCCTCCCCGGGAGTCATATTCCACGTTGCCAGGGAGATTCACTTCCCTGGGTGTCTGATCCCACGTAGGGGGGAGGGCAGTGATTTCACCTTTCAAGTTGGCTTAGCCAGAGAGAGAGGGCCACATCTGAGCAACAAAGAGGCATTCAGGAGGAGACTCTTAGGCACAAATACAGGAAGGCCTAGCCTCTCCTTTGCAGCAACCGTCTTCCCAAGGGTAAAACTTATGCTAGAGGGCTCAACCCATCAAACCACCAGTCCCCTATGTCTGTGGTGATGTTAGCAACCATGGAGGTGGGGTAGGCGAATACCCCTGCATTCTCCACAGGCTCCTCAAGGGGGCACTACATCTTTTTTTTTTTTTTTTTTCCTTGTTTGTCTTTTTTCTTTCTTTTTTTTTTTTTAACTTTCCCTTCTTTTTTCAAATCAACTGTATGAAAAAAGAAGTTAAAAAGAAAACAAACATACAATAAAAGAACATTTCAAAGAGACCATAGCAAGGGAGTAAGAAAAAGACAACTAACCTAAGATAACTGCTTAACTTCCAACATGTTCCTACTTTACCCCAAGAAAGTTACATAATATAGCAACATTTCAGTGAACTTGTTCCTACTACATCCATCAGAAATTAACAGACCATAGTCATTTCTGGGCATCCCCAGAACGTTAAATAGCTTATCTGTTCTTCTTGGATTATTGTTCCCCCTTCCTTAATTGCTCTCTACTGCTAGTTCCCCTACATTCTACATTATAAACCATTTGTTTTACATTTTTCAAAGTTCACATTAGTGGTAGCATATAATATTTCTCTTTTTGTGCCTGGCTTATTTCGCTCAGCATTATGTCTTCAAGGTTCATCCATGTTGTCATATGTTTCACCAGATCGTTCCTTCTTACTGCCGCGTAGTATTCCATCGTGTGTATATACCACATTTTATTTATCCACTCATCTGTTGAAGGACATTTGGGTTGTTTCCATCTCTTGGCAATTGTGAATAATGCTGCTATGAACATTGGCGTGCAGATATCTGTTCGTGTCACTGCTTTCCGATCTTCCGGGTATATACCGAGAAGTGCAATCGCTGGATCGAATGGTAGCTCTATATCTAGTTTTCTAAGGAACTGCCAGACTGACTTCCAGAGTGGCTGAACCATTATACAGTCCCACCAACAATGAATAAGAGTTCCAATTTCTCCACATCCCCTCCAGCATTTGTAGTTTCCTGTTTGTTTAATGGCAGCCATTCTAACCGGTGTTAGATGGTATCTCATTGTGGTCTTAATTTGCATCTCTCTAATAGCTAGTGAAGCTGAACATTTTTTCATGTGTTTCTTGGTCATTTGTATTTCCTCTTCAGAGAACTGTCTTTTCATATCTTTTGCCCATTTTATAATTGGGCTGTCTGTACTATTGTCATTGAGTTGTAGGATTTCTTTGTATATGCAAGATATCAGTCTTTTGTCAGATACATGGTTTCCAAAAATTTTTTCCCATTGAGTTGGCTGCCTCTTTACCTTTTTGAGAAATTCCTTTGAGGTGCAGAAACTTCTAAGCTTGAGGAGTTCCCATTTATCTATTTTCTCTTTTGTTGCTTGTGCTTTGGGTGTAAAGTCTAGGAAGTGGCCTCCTAATACAAGGTCTTGAAGATGTTTTCCTACATTATCTTCTAGGAGTTTTATGGTACTTTCTTTTATATTGAGATCTTTGGTCCATTTTGAGTTAATTTTTGTGTAGGGGGTGAGGTAGGGGTCCTCTTTCATTCTTTTGGATATGGATATCCAACTCTCCCAGCCCCATTTGTTGAAAAGACCATTATGGCGCAGTTCGGTGACTTTGGGGGCCTTATCAAAGATCAGTCGGCCATAGATCTGAGGGTCTATCTCTGAATTCTCAATTCGATTCCATTGATCTATATGTCTATCTTTGTGCCAGTACCATGCTGTTTTGGCAACTGTGGCTTTATAATAAGCTTCAAAGTCAGGGAGTGTAAGTCCTCCCACTTCGTTTTTCTTTTTTAGAGTGTCTTTAGCAATTCGAGGCATCTTCCCTTTCCAAATAAATTTGATAACTAGCTTTTCCAAGTCTGCAAAGTAGGTTGTTGGAATTTTGATTGGGATTGCATTGAATCTGTAGATGAGTTTGGGTAGAATTGACATCTTAATGACATTTAGCCTTCCTATCCATGAACATGGAATATTTTTCCATCTTTTAAGGTCCCCTTCTATTTCTTTTAGTAGAGTTATGTAGTTTTCTTTGTATAGGTCTTTTACATCTTTGGTTAAGTTTATTCCTAGGTACTTGATTTTTTTAGTTGCTATTGAAAATGGTATCTTTTTCTTGAGTGTCTCTTCAGTTTGTTCATTTCTAGCATATAGAAACATTACTGACTTATGTGCATTAATCTTGTATCCCGCTACTTTGCTAAATTTGTTTATTAGCTCTAGTAGGTGTATCGTTGATTTCTCAGGGTTTTCTAGATATAAGATCATATCATCTGCAAACAATGACAGTTTTACTTCTTCTTTTCCAATTTGGATGCCTTTTATTTCTTTGTCTTGCCGGATTGCCCTGGCTAGCACTTCCAGCACAATGTTGAATAACAGTGGTGACAGTGGGCATCCTTGTCTTGTTCCTGATCTTAGAGGGAAGGCTTTCAGTCTCTCACCATTGAGTACTATGCTGGCTGTGGGTTTTTCATATATGCTCTTTATCATGTTGAGGAAGTTTCCTTCAATTCCAACCTTTTGAAGTGTTTTTATCAAAAAGGGATGTTGGATTTTGTCAAATGCTTTTTCAGCATCTGTTGAGATGATCAATTGATTTTTCCCTTTCGAGTTTTTAATGTGTTGTAATACATTGATTGTTTTTCTTATGTTGAACCATCCTTGCATGCCTGGAATGAACCCCACTTGGTCATGGTGTATGATTTTTTTAATGTGTCTTTGGATTCGATTTGCAAGTATTTTGTTGAGGATTTTTGCATCTATATTCATTAGGGAGATTGGCCGGTAGTTTTCCTTTTTTGTAGCGTCTTTGCCTGGTTTTGGTATTAGATTGATGTTAGCTTCATAAAATGAGTTAGGTAGTGTTCCATTTTTTTCAATGTTTTGAAAGAGTTTGAGTAAGATTGGTGTCAGTTCTTTCTGGAAAGTTTGGTAGAATTCCCCTGTGAAGCCATCTGGCCCTGGGCATTTATTTGTGGGAAGATTTTTGATGACTGATTGGATCTCTTTGCTTGTGATGGGTTGGTTGAGGTCTTCTATTTCTTCTCTGGTCAGTCTAGGTTGTTCATATGTTTCCAGGAAATTGTCCATTTCTTCTACATTATCCAGTTTGTTGCCATACAGTTGTTCATAATATCCTTTTATAATTTTTTTAATTTCTTCAGGATCTGCAGTTATGTCACCTTTTTCATTCATTATTTTGTTTATATGGGTCTTCTCTCTTTTTGATTTTGTCAGTCTAGCTAGGGGCTTGTCAATCTTGTTGATCTTCTCAAAGAACCAACTTTTGGTGATATTTATCCTCTCTATTGTTTTTTTGTTCTCTATGTCATTTATTTCTGCTTTAATCCTTGTTATTTCTTTTCTTGTACTTGGTTTAGGATTGGTTTGCTGTTCATTTTCTAGCTTCTTCAGTTGATCCATTAGTTCTTTGATTTTGGCTCTTTCTTCCTTTTTAATATATGCGTTTAGTGCTATAAATTTCCCCCTTAGCACTGCTTTTGCTGCATCCCATAGGTTTTGGTATGTTGTGTTCTCATTTTCATTCGTCTCTATATATTTAGCAATTTCTCTTGCTATTTCTTCTTTAACCCACTGATTGTTTAGGAGTGTGTTGTTTAACCTCCAGGTATTTGTGAATTTTCTAAGTCTCTGATGGTTATTGACTTCTAATTGTATTCCATTGTGGTCAGAGAATGTGCTTTGAATAATTTCAATCTTTTAAATTTATTGAGGCTTGTTTTATGTCCCAGCATATGATCTATTCTGGAGAAAGTTCCGTGAGCACTAGAAAAGTATGTGTATCCTGGTGATTTGGGATGTAATGTCCTGTAGATGTCTGTTAAATCTAATTCATTTATCAGATTGTTTAGGTTTTCAATTTCCTTATTGGTCTTCTGTCTGGTTGATCTATCTATAGGAGAGAGTGATGTGTTGAAGTCTCCCACAATTATTGTGGAAACATCAATTGCTTCCTTTAGTTTTGCCAATGTTTCTCTCATGTATTTTGTGGCACCTTGATTGGGTGCATAGACATTTACGATTGTTATTTCTTCTTGCTGAATTGCCCCTTTTATTAGTATGTAGTGGCCTTCTTTGTCTCTCAAAACATCCCTGCATTTGAAGTCTATTTTATCTGAGATTAATATTGCTACACCTGCTTTCTTTTGGCTGTAGCTTGCATGAAATATTTTTTTCCATCCTTTCACTTTCAGTTTCTTTGTGTCCCTGTGTCTAAGATGAGTCTCTTGTATGCAACATATTGATGGTTCATTTTTTTTGATCCATTCTGCGAATCTATATCTTTTAATTGGGGAGTTTAATCCATTTACATTCAACGTTAAAACCGTGAAGGCATTTCTTGAATCGGCCATCTTATCCTTTGGATTATGTTTGCCATATTTTTCCCTCTCTCTATTAATATCCTTTATTGTACCCATATCGAATCTCTTTAGTACTGAACCTTTCTCCAAGTCTCTGTGTCCTGTCTTTGTTTCTCTGTCTGTAGGGCTCCCTTTAGTATCTCCAGTAGGGCAGGTCTCTTGTTAGCAAATTCTCTCAGCATTTCTTTGTCTGTGAAAAATTTAAGCTCTCCCTCAAATTTGAAGGAGAGCTTTGCTGGATAAAGTATTCTTGGCTGGAAATTCCTCTCACTCAGAATTTTAAATATATCGTGCCACTGCCTTCTCGCCTCCATGGTGGCTGCTGAGTAGTCACTACTTAGTCTTATGCTGTTTCCTTTGTATGTGGTGAATTGCTTTTCTCTTGCTGCTTTCAGAACTTGCTCCTTCTCTTCTATGTTTGACAGTGTGATCAGTATATGTCTCGGAGTGGGTTTTTTTGGATTTATTCTATTTGGAGTTCGCTGAGCATTTATGATTTGTGTATTTATGTTGTTTAGAAGATTTGGGAAGTTTTCCCCAACAATTTCTTTGAATACTCTTCCTAGACCTTTACCCTTTTCTTCCCCTTCTGGGACACCAATGAGTCTTATATTCGGACGTTTCATATTATCTATCATATCCCTGAGGTCCATTTCGAGTTTTTCAATTTTTTTCCCCATTTTTTCTTTTATGCTTTCATTTTCCATTCTGTCATCTTCCAGGTCACTGATTCGTTGTTCAGCTTCCTCTAGTCTTGTACTATGAGTGTCCAGAATCTTTTTAATTTGGTCAACAGTTTCTTTAATTTCCATAAGATCTTCCATTTTTTTATTTAGTCTTGCAATGTCTTCTTTATGCTCTTCTAGGGTCTTCTTGATTTCCTTCATATCCCGTACTATGGTCTCATTGTTCATCTTTAGTTCTTTGAGTAGCTGCTCTAGGTGTGTCTCTTCTGGTCTTTTGATTTGGGTGCTTGGGCTTGGGTTATCCATATCGTCTGGTTTTTTCATATGCTTTATAATTTTCTGTTGTTTTTGGCCTCGTGGCATTTGCTGACCTTGATAGGGTTCTTTTAGGGTTTGTAGACCAGTTGAAGTCCTTATCTCTAATTTATCAGATCTACAGCTTCGTGGAGTACACTTTCTCTAACTAACCAGCAGGTGGCGTCCACGAGCCACCTGTTCTCCACAAGCCAGATCTCCCCTTCTTAGCCTTTTTGGTGAGTGGGGGAGTGAGTCTTGTGGGGCCCAATTGGTGTCCCAAGCTTGCGTGTGTAGTTGGTGTTGCCTGCCCTGTATGTGGGGCGTGTTTCTGGGCAGTCGGGGAGGGGGGGTGGCCCTAACAATCAAATCTCCCTGATGATCCTAGAGTTTTAAAGCTACTGCAATAGTCTAATCCTTCAGTTCAGTCCTGCCACAGTTTGTCTCTGCCACTGACCCACAAGTCTTTGGTATTGGCGTATGGCTCCTGAGACTTGCAAGTGGGCCCCTCTTCCAGGCTGTGCACCCCGGGTCCTCTGTTGAGGGATGACTGTGCTATGTCACAGGTGAGTGCCGTCCCCCCAGGGCAGTTCTGGGCTGCTGGACTGTGTTGGGAGGCTCCCAGTCTGCTCAAATGATGGCTGAATGGGGCTCTGTTAATTCACACTGCTCCCCCTTCCCAGCTCTGGGACATTCAGCTGAGGTTGCAGGGAAGGCTAATGTCCACGCCCAGTTTTGTGGTGTGTGCCTGTTATTTGAGGCACTTCCGTCACACTGGGTTGTCTGGGGCAGCTCTGGGCTATGGGGCTGGCGATGGGCAGGAGTGTTTCCTGTCCACCAGGATGGTGGCTGTGAGCGGACACCCCCCTTTTCTTGGGAAGTTGTGTTGTTTAGTGAATTTTCTCAGCCACTGGATTATTGCCTTTTGTCTCAGAGCTCTCTTAGTTCTGCTCTTGACTTGATGTGCCCAAATTTCAATTCTTTGAAGCTTTCTGTATTGAGCTTCTTAGAGTAATCGTTTTAGAAAAAGCAAAAAGGATTTAAAAAAAAAAAAAAAAAAAAAAAAAAACGGCCCTCCTCAGAGATCTAATGGGTTATAGAAATGCTAATAGATAAAGCAACCAGGGCCATTAAGGAAAGGTGCACAGGGCAGAGAGATCAGCCTTGCTTCGGGATTTGCATATGCGCCTCAAGGCCTGATCTCCGCCCTTCCCCTTTCTGTGTTCACCAGAACTCCAAAAATCCTCTGCTTTTATTTTGGAGTTTTTCGTGTTGTTTTTTTTCTATGCCTGTCTCCTCTCTGCTGGGCTGGCTGCTCTCAGAGTCTCTGGTGTCTGGTCTCAGTCTATCTATGGTTGGAGTTTGAATCAGTAGAATGAGTTTCCGATAAGAGCAGCCGCTGCAATTTTCCCTTCTCCTTCCTGGAGCTGACAGCCCCTCCTCCCCCGGGACTGAGCCTGGCAGGGAGGGGCGCGGGTCCCCTGGCCGCAAAAACTTACAGATTTCGCTGATCTCAGCAGTTCCACGTTTTCATGAGTGTTGTATGAAGTATGCCCAAAGACAGATTGCTCTGTGGTGTCCAGTCCACGCAGTTCCTGGCTTTTTACCTACTTTCCTGGAGGAGTAACTAAAACATACAGCTCACCAGTCTGCCATCTTGCCCCGCCTCCGAAACTACTGATTTTTGCATGTTGTTCTTGTATACTGACATTTTCTGTGCTCATTTATTAGCTCTTGTAGCTTTGCTGTAGATTTTTCAGGATTTTCTACATATAGGATCATGGAATCTGCAGACAGTGAAAGATTTACTTCTTCCTTTCCAGTTTGGATGTCTTTTATTTCTTTTTCTTGCCTAATTGCTTTAGCTAGAAATTCCAGCACAAGATTGAATAACAATGGTCAAGTGACAGTAGGCCTCCTTGTCTTGTTCCAGATATTGGAGGGAAATGTTTCAGCTTTTCCCCATTAAGTATGATATTGACTGTTGGTTTTTACCATGTTGAGGTAGTTTCCTTCTATTCCTATACTTTGAAGTATTTTCATTGTGAAATCATGCTGAATTTTGTCAAATGCCCTTTATGCATCAATCAAAATTATCATGTGGTATTTTCCCCTTTGATTTATTGATGTGGTGTATTACACTAATTGATTTTCTTGTGTTGAACAGCACTTGCATACCTGGAATAAAACTCACTTGGCCATGGTGTATAATTATTTTAATGCTAATGGATTCCATGTGCAAGTAATTTGTTGTGTATTTTTGTATCAATCATTAAAGAGATTGGCCTGTAATTTTCTTTTCTTGTATCTTTGACTTTGGTATTAGGGTGATGCTGGCTTCATAGAATGAGTTAGGTAGCTTTCCCTGCTCTTCAATTTTTTGAAGAGTTTGCATAGAATTGGTACTAGCTCTTTCTTGAATGCTTGGTAGAATTCACATGTGAAGCCATCTGGTCCTGGGCTTTTCTTTTGGGGGAGTTTCTGATGACTGATGCAATCTCTTTACTTGTGACTGGTTTGTTGAGTTTGTCTATTACTTCTTGAGTCAGTGTGGCTATTCATGCTTTTCTAGGAAGTTGTCCAATTTGTCCAAATTGTCTAGTTTATTAGCATATAGTTGCTCATCATATCTTCTCATTACCTCCTTTATTTCTGCAGGGTCAGTAGTTATGTCCCCCTTCCCATTTTTGATTGCATTTATTTGCATCCACTCTATTTTTTTTCTTAGCCTAGCTAAGGGTCCATCAACTTTATTGATTTTCACAAAGAACCAACTTCAGTTTTTGTTGATTCTATTGTTTTCGTCTTCTCAATTTCATTTATTTCTGCTCTAATCTTTGTTATTTCTTTCTTTCTACTTGCTTTGGGGTTAGTTTGCTGTTCTTTCTCTAGTTCCTCCAGGTGAGCAGTTAGTTTCCTTATTTTTCCTCTTTCTTCTTTTTTAATATAGGCATTTAGGGCAGTACATTTCCCTCTCAGCACTGCCTTCACTGCATCACAAAAGTTTTGATATGCTGTGCTCTCATTTTAATTTGCCTTGAGATATTTACTGATTTCTCTTGTAATTCCTTTCTTGACTAACTGGTTGTTTAAGAGTGTGTTGTTTAGCCTCCATATATTGGTGAATTTTCCAGTCCTCCACCAGTTATTGATTTAAAACTTCATTCCATTATAATCTGAGGAAGTGTTTTGCATAAATTCAATCTTTTGAAATTTATTGAGAGCTACTTTGTGACCTGACATGTGGTCTGTCCTGGAGAATGATCCATGAGCACTTGATAAAAATGTATGTCCCAATGTTGAAGGTTGTAAATGTGTGCTAAATCTAGTTCATTTATCATATTATTCAGGATCTCTGTTTCCTTATTGATCCCTCTAGATATTAAATCTGTTATTTTTGCTAAATCTGCTGAAATGGAAAACACCAGGAATGGATTGGCTTTTTTTTTTTTTTTTTTTTTTTTTACCTAAAATAACTACATTACTTCGAACATGTTCCTATTCTACCCCAAGAAAATATAAAGACTATAACCTAGGAAAGGAATAAGAAAAACAGATAACCTAAGATAACTGAATTTCTATGAACTTGTTCCTAGCATACTCACCAGAAATTAACAAACCATCATCATTCCTGAGCATTCCCAGAACATTAAATTTACCCACAATAACTTATCTGTTCTTATTAGATTATTGTCCCCCCTTCACTAATTGTTCTCTATCACTAGGTCCCCTACATTCAACTTTATAAACCATTTATTTTACATTTTTCAGCGTTCACATTAGTGGTAACATATAATATTACTCTTTTTGTGCCTGGCTTACTTCACTCAGCATTATGTCTTCAACGTTCATCCATGTTGTCATATGTTTCATGACATCATTCCTTCTTACTGCCATGTAGTATTCCATAGTGTATATATATCACATTTTGTTTATCCACTCATCTGTTGAAGGACATTTGGGCTGTTCCATCCTCAGCAATTGTGAATATTGCTGCTATGAACATTGGTGTACAGATATCTGTTCATGTCACTGCTTTCAGATGTTCCAGATATATACCAAGAAGTGCGATTGCTGGACCAAAGGGTAACTCTGTATCTAGTTTTCTGAGGAACCACCAGACTGTCTTCCAGAGTGGCTGAACCATTATACAGTCCCACCAACAATGAATAAGAGTTCCAATTTCTCCACATCTTCTCCAGCATTTGTAGTTACCTGTTTGTTTAATGACAGCCATTGTAATTGGTGTGAGATGATATATCTTTATGGTCTTAATTTGCATCTCCCTAATAGCTAGTGAAGCTGAACATTTTTTCATGTGCTTTTTGGCCATTTGTATTTCCTCTTCAGAGAACTGTCTTTTCCTATCTGTTGCCCATTTTATAATTGGGCTGTCTGTACTATTGTTGTTGAGCTGTAGGATTTCTTTATATACACAAGATATCAGTCTTTTGTCTGATAGATGGGTTCCAAATATTTTTTCCCATTGAGTTGGCTGCCTCTTCACCTTTTTAACAAATTCCTTTGAGATACGAAACTTCTAAGTTTGAGGAGTTCCCATTTATCTATTTTTTCTTTTGTTGCTTGTGCTTTGGGTTTAAGGTCTAGGAAGTGACCACCTAATACAAGATCTTGAAGATGTTTCCCTACATTATCTTCTAAGAGTTTTATGGTACTGTCTCTTATGTTGAGGTATTTAATCCATTTTGAGTTAATTTTTGTGTACGGTGTGAGGTAGGGGTCTTCTTTCGTTCTTTTGGATATGGATATCCAACTCTCTCAGCCCCCTTTGCTGAAAAAGCTGTTATGTCCCAGCTCAGTGGCTTTGGGGGCCTTATCAAAGATCAGTCATCTGCAGATCTAGGGGTCTATCTCCAAATTCTCAATTCAATTCCATTGATAAATATGTCTATCTTTGTGCCAGTACCATGCTGTTTTGGCTTTATAATAAGCTTCAAAGTCAGGGAGCATAAATCCTCATACTTTGTTTTTCTTTTTTAGAATATTTTTAGCAATTCAAGCCATCTTCCCTTTCCAAATAAATTTGATAACTAGCTTTTCCAAGTCTGCAAAGTAAGTTGTTGGAATGTTGATAGGGATTGCATTGAATCTGTAGATGAGTTTGGGTAGAATTGACATCTTAATGACATTTAGCCTTCCTATCCATGAACATGGAATATTTTCCCATCTTTTTAAGTCCCTTTCTATTTCTTTTAGTAGTTATGTAGTTTTCTGTGTATGGGTTTTTTACATCTTTGGTTAAATTTATTCCTAGGTACTTGATTTTTTTTTAAGTTGTTATTGAAAATGGTATCTTTTTCTTGAGTGTCTCTTCATTTCAGTCATTTCTAGTGTATAGGAACATTACTGACTTATGCACATTAATCTTGTACCCCACTACTTTGCTAAATTTGTTTATTTGCTCTAATGGCTGTGTCATCTATTTCTCAGGATTTCCCAGGTATAAGATCATATCATTTGCAAATAATGACAGTTTTACTTCTTCCTTTCCAATTTGGATGCCTTTTCTTTGTCTTGCCAGATTGCCCTGGCTGGTACTTCTAGCACAATATTGAATAACGGTGATGACAGCAGGCATCCTTGTCTCATTCCTGATCTTAGAGGGAAGGCTTTCAGTCTCTCACCATTGAGTACTATGCTGGCTGTGGGTTTTTTATATATGCTCTTTATCATTTTGAGGAAATTTCCTGCAATTCCTACCTTTTTTAACAAGAAGTGTTTTTATCAAGAAGGGATGTTGGATTTTGTTGAATGGTTTTTCAGCATCTATTGAGATGATCACTTGATTTTTCCCTTTTGATTTGTTAATGTGTTACAGTATGTTGATTGATTTTCTTATGATGAACCATCCTTTCATGCCTAGAATGAACCCCACTTGGTCATGGTGTATGATTTTTTAAATATGTCTTTGGATTTGATTTGCAAGTATTTTGTTGAGAATTTTTGCATCTGTATTCGTTACAGAGATTGGCCTGTAGTTTTCCTTTCTTGTAGCATCTTTGACTGGCTTTGGTATTAGAGTGATGCTAGCTTCATAAAATGTGTTAGGTAATGTTTCATTTTCTTCAGTGTTTTGAAATAATTTAAATAAGATTGGTGTCACTTCTTTTTGGAAAGTTTGGTAGAGTTCCCCTGTGAAGCCATCTGGCCCTGGGCATTTATTTGTGGGAAGCATTTTGATGACTGATTGGACCTCTTTGCTTGTGATTGGTTGGTTGAGGTCATCTATTTCTTCTCTGGTCAGTCTGGGTTGTTCATGTGTTTCCAGGAAATTGTCCTTTTCCTCTACATTATCTAGTTTGTTGGCATACAGTTGTTCATAGTATCCTCTTATAATTTTTAAAATTTCTTTGGGATCTGCAGTAGTCACCTCTCTTATTCCTTATTTTGTTTATTGGGGTCTTCTCTCATTTTAATTTTGTCAGTCTAGCTAGGGGCTTGTCAATCTTGTTGATCTTCTCAAAGAACCGACTTTTAGTGTCATTTATTTTCTCTATTTTTTTTTTTTTGTTGTTGTTCTCTATGTCATTTATTTCTGCTTTAATCTTTGTCATTTCTTTTCTTCTACTTGGTTTAGGAATTGTTTGCTGTTCATTTTCTAGCTTCTTCAATTGCTCCATTAGTTCTTTGATTTTAGTTCTTTCTTCCTTTTTAATGTATGCATTTAGAGCTATAAATTTCTCCCTCTGTGCCCCTTTTGCTACATCCCATATGTTTTGATATGTTGTGTTCTCATTTTCACTAGTCTCTATATATTTAGCAATTTCTTCTTTAACCCACTGATTGTTTAGGAGTGTGTTGTTTAACCTCCAGGTATTTGTGAATTGTCTAAGTCTCTGATATTCGTTGACTTCTAATTGTATTCCATTGTGATCAGAAAATGTGCTTTGAATAATTGCATTTTTTTTTTGATATATTGAACCATGTTTTATGTCCTAGCATATGATCTATTCTGGAGAAAGTTCCATGAGCAGTAGAGGAGAAGGTGTATCCTGGTGATCTAGGAAATAATGTTCTATATATGTCTGTCAATTCAAATTCATTTATCAGATTGTTTAGGTTTTCAATTTCCTTTTTGGTCTTCTTTCTGGTTGATCCATCTATAAGAGAGAGTGATGTATTGAAGTCTCCCACAATTTTTGTGGAATCATCTATCGCTTCCTTTAGTTTTGCCAATGTTTGCCTAATGTATTTTGGGGCACCTTGATTGGGTGCATAGACATTTATGATTGTTATTTCTTCTTGCTGAATTTCCCCTTCTATTAATATGTAGTGGACTTCTTTGTCTCTCATAACATCCTTGCATTTAAAGTATTTTTTTTTTCTGAGATTATATTGCTATTCCTGCTTTCTTTTGGCTGTAGCTTGCATGAAATATTTTTTTTTCATCCTTTCACTTTCAATTTCTTTGTGTCCTTGTGTCTAAGATGAGTCTCTCGTATGCAATATATGGTGGTTCATATTTTTTAATCCATTCTGCCAATCTATATCTTTTAATTGGGGAGTTTAATCAATTTACATTCAATGTTATTACTGTGAAGGCATTTCTTGAATCACCCATCCTATCCTTTGGTTTATATTTGTCAGACATATTTTCCCCCTCTCTCTCAATGTCCTTTTACATACCCATACTAAATCTCTTTAGTTCTGAACCTTTCTCCATTCCTCTCTCTCCTTTGTTTCTCTGACCGTAGGGCTCTCTTTAGTATCTCAAGTAGGGCAGGTCTCTTGTTAGCAAATTCTGTCAGCATTGGTTTGTCTGTGAATAATTTAAGCTCTCCCTCAAATTTGAAGGAGATTTTTGCTGGATAAAGAATTCTTGGTTGGCAGTTTTTCTCTCAGTATTTTAAATATGTCATGCCACTGCCTTCTCACCTCCATGGTAGCCACTGAGTAGTCACTGATTAGTCTTATGCCATTTCCCTTGTAAGTGGTGAATTGCTTCTCTCTTACTGCTCTAAGAACTTGCTGCTTCTCTTCAGCATTTGACAATCTGATCAGAATATGTCTCGGGGTGGATTTATTTAGATTTATTCTGTTTGGAGTTTGTTGAGCATCTATGATTTGTGTATTTATGGTGTTTAGAAGGTTTAGGATGTTTTCCCCAACAATTTCTTTGAATACTCTTCCTAAACCTTTACCCTTCTCTTCCCCTTCTGGAATGCCAGTGATTCTTATATTTGTGTGCTTTATGTTGTCCTTCATATCCTTGAGATCCATTTCAATTTTTTTTTTATTTTTTCCCCATTCTTTCATTTGTTCTTTCACTTTCCATTCTGTCCTCTTCGAGCTCACAGATTGCCTGCTCAGCCTCCTCTAATCTAGAACTGTGAGTATCCAGAATCTTTTTAATTTGATCAACAGTTTCTTTTTATTTCCATAAGATCATCTATTTTTTAATTTATTCTTGCAAATTCTTCTTTATGCTCTTCTAGGGTCTTCTTCATGTTCTTTATATCCTGTGCCATGCTTTCTTTTGTCATTAGTTCTTTGATTAATTACTCCAAGTACTCTGTCTCCTCTGATCTTTTGATTTGGGTGTTTGGGTTTGGGTTATCCATATCTTCTAGTTTCTTCAGATGCTTTAAAATTTTATGTTGTTTTTGGCCTCTTGGCATTTGCTTAATCTTGATAGGGTTCTTTTAGGATATGTAGCCTTATTTGAACAATTATCTCTAATTTGCCAGAGCTACAGCTTGGTGGAGTACACTTTCTCTGACTAACCAGCAGGTCAATTGGCTTTTAAAATGGGGTTTACTAGTTCACAAGTTTACAGTTCTAACAGTTTTTCTCTCAGTATTTTAAATATGTCATGCCACTGCCTTCTCACCTCCATGGTAGCCACTGAGTAGTCACTGATTAGTCTTATGCCATTTCCCTTGTAAGTGGTGAATTGCTTCTCTCTTACTGCTCTAAGAACTTGCTGCTTCTCTTCAGCATTTGACAATCTGATCAGAATATGTCTCGGGGTGGATTTATTTAGATTTATTCTGTTTGGAGTTTGTTGAGCATCTATGATTTGTGTATTTATGGTGTTTAGAAGGTTTAGGATGTTTTCCCCAACAATTTCTTTGAATACTCTTCCTAAACCTTTACCCTTCTCTTCCCCTTCTGGAATGCCAGTGATTCTTATATTTGTGTGCTTTATGTTGTCCTTCATATCCTTGAGATCCATTTCAATTTTTTTTTTATTTTTTCCCCATTCTTTCATTTGTTCTTTCACTTTCCATTCTGTCCTCTTCGAGCTCACAGATTGCCTGCTCAGCCTCCTCTAATCTAGAACTGTGAGTATCCAGAATCTTTTTAATTTGATCAACAGTTTCTTTTTATTTCCATAAGATCATCTATTTTTTAATTTATTCTTGCAAATTCTTCTTTATGCTCTTCTAGGGTCTTCTTCATGTTCTTTATATCCTGTGCCATGCTTTCTTTTGTCATTAGTTCTTTGATTAATTACTCCAAGTACTCTGTCTCCTCTGATCTTTTGATTTGGGTGTTTGGGTTTGGGTTATCCATATCTTCTAGTTTCTTCAGATGCTTTAAAATTTTATGTTGTTTTTGGCCTCTTGGCATTTGCTTAATCTTGATAGGGTTCTTTTAGGATATGTAGCCTTATTTGAACAATTATCTCTAATTTGCCAGAGCTACAGCTTGGTGGAGTACACTTTCTCTGACTAACCAGCAGGTCAATTGGCTTTTAAAATGGGGTTTACTAGTTCACAAGTTTACAGTTCTAACGTCATGAAAATGTCCCATTTAAGGCATAATTAGGATGATACCTTTTCTGAAGAAAGACCGATGGCATCTGGGGTTCCTCCATCACATGGGAAGGTACATGATCAGAGTCTGCTAAGCCCTCTTTTTCTGGGGTAGGGGAGAGGTGCCGCCACTCTTCCCCCTACCAGGAATGTGTTTGAGGCAGGCTGGACTCTGTTTTTTGTAGGTTGAAACTTCTGCTGGTATCCCAGCCCCTAGGATCTAAATTCTCTAAATGAGAACCATCATTTTTGATGGACACTGCTCCTCTTTTCTTGGGGAAGATAGGCCCTTTAGGGAGCTTTCTCCTCCACCTGATTAGTTACTTTGTCTGTCATTCTGTGCTACTCCCTCCCTTACCTGGGTAGGGCTGAAAACTGAGACTGCCAGCTTCTTTCTTTAATGGGCTTCTTAAAATAATCTGTTTCTTAGATTCAGTCTCCAGCTCCCAGAACTCAATTTATTTCATGTTTTTGTTGTAGATTTAACTGTGCTTAGAGCTGATAATCAGCAGTCCAAATTTGTTAATCAAATCCACATTTGGAGCCATGGTTAAGCTCCTCTTCCCTTGCTCCTAGTGGAGAGAGCTTCTGTTTCTCACTGGGGAGAAACTCTGAATCAGCCTGCTATGCTAGTGGGGGAGAAACACTAGCCTCCACATTGTGGAAGAATTTACTTACAATTCTGTGCTGCTATACATCAGTCTAGGTCCTTCCCAGGTGCTGTAAAATATGTGTCTGATGTCTAGAGTTCCCCAATTACAGTGGGTCCACACCCACAAGAAAAGATTAACTTTAAGAACATGATTGTTTCTTGAATGCATATAGCTTCAAACCATCATACTTCACTCTCTAGACCCCCAAAAGACACATTCTTTCCATATGCAAAATACATTCATTCCATCACAGTATCTCAAAAGACTTAACTCATTTCAGTAACAGTATTAAGTACAAAGTTTCATCAAAGTCAGTTACAGGTGTGGCCTCTCCTGGAGCAAAATTCCCCTCTGGCTGTGGACCTGTGCAACTTAGGACAAGTTATCTGCTTCCAATATACAATGGAGGGACCATCATGGGGTAAGCGTTCCTGTTACCATAGGGAGAAATTAGAAACAAGATAGGGGTAACTGGCCCCAAACAGTTCTGAAACACTGCAAGGCAAACTCCATTAGATTTCAAGGTCTGAGAATCATCTAGAGAAGGATGCCATGTTCTCAGTGCTTGATAAAGCAGTAGCCCCACCTTTTCCAAGGGTCTATGCAGAAGCCCTGCTCTCAACAAACATTGGGGTGAATAATCCAACATCTCCAAATATTGGGGTGATGGCCATGTTCTTGGCTCCACCCTCATCAACATTAAGCTTATGACCAAACTCTAAGGACCCAAACTCCTCAAACATTGTGGTGGTGGCCAGAATCTCTGCAATTTCTATGGCACAGGATCAAACCCTCAGATCAGTGGGGTGGTGACCAGACTCTTCCCAGTCCTCAGGGCTTGTGCTCCACCCCTCTGAAGACTGAGGTAACAGCACTCTTTTGAACAATAGGGTGGCCAAACTCTCTGCATTCTCCCAGTCATCTGAGAACCCTGGGGTGGTAACACTCCTCCTGAACCATGGGGTGACAGGCCTGCCCTCTGCAAGCTCTGGTGCATATTCACCTTTACCACATACATGGTGGGTCTGCTCCCCTGGCTTGAGGTGCCTTTACTCCAAACCTCACCTACTATGCTTTTGTTTGAAGTCATTTTGCCTTCAATCTGTCCCTTTTCTGTCCTTTTTAGTCTGAGCTTTCCATGGTTCAATTCATACAGATCTCACAAAACTTGTTGATTTTGCATGCTTTGTATAGGGGAACAACCATCATAGTATGACCTTCCACAAATCCTTTTTGGATAACTGCATTTCCAATTCTGACCCACACTGAAATGTCTGACTTGTTTGATGTTCAGTTATATCCTCACATGAAGCACTATTCTCTGGGGAACTGCCATCTGGAAGCTCAGCATTTTCCAAACCATCAATTTCTGGTTTCTTTTTACCCAAAAGTTTAGTTCTCAGCTTATCCTTTTCTGCTCACATTTTACTATAAGCCTTAAGAAGAGGCCAGGCTGCGCTTTCCACATTTTGTTTGGAAATCCCCTCAGCTAAATATCAGGCCTGTCACTTTCAAATTCTACCTTGCATCTGACATCAGGACTCAATTTTGACAAATTCTCTTTCACTTTAAAACAAGGATTGCCTTCTTTCCAGTTGGCAATGACACATTAATCATTTCTGAGTCCTCATCAGAAGTACCTTTGGTATCCATATTACTATCAGCAGTCTCTTCAAAGCATCTAGGACTTTTCTGTCAAGCATCTCACATGATTCTTCCAGAATCGCCCCCTTATTCATTTATAAAACCATTCCAGCATTTTTGAAATTTGTACTCTCAGCACCCCACTCTTCTGGTGCCAAAATCTGTTTTAGTTTTCTAAAGCTGACAAAGTGCAATATACCAGAAATGGGTTGCCTTTTACAAAGGGGATTTATTTATTTACAAATTTACATTTATGAGACCATGTAAATGTCCAACGCAAGGCATCAACAGGTGGTACTTCTTCCTGAAGACCAGTTACTGGTGATCCTCAGCTCTTCTGTCACATGGCCAGGCTTATGGCGATGTCTGGTGGTCTCTCCCTTTTCTCCTGGTTTTCATTGCTTAGACTTTCTGGCTTCAGAGGGTTCGTCTTTGTTCCTGTGGTTTCTGTCTGTTTTCTGTATGCCCTCTCTCAGCTTTTCTGGCTTTTTTTCTCTGAAAATCTCTGGGTTTTTCCTATCTTCTCTCAGTCTTTTATCCTCTTATAAAGGAGTTCAGTAAGAAGATTCAGACCCACCCTGAATGAGGTGGGTCACACCTCAACTTAAATATTGCTCTTACTCACCAAAAGATCCTACTTACAATGGGCCCAGGAATAGATTAGCTCTAAGAACAGGATCTTCTGTTGGGTACATACAGCTTTCAACCATCACAATGACTGTATCATTCTGATACCCAGAAGAATAGTCCTTAAAAGACACCCAAATCCTAATCCTTAGAACCTGTGAATATGTTACATTACAGAGGAAAAGGAAATTAAGATGACAGATGGAATTAATGTTGCTAATCAGGTAACCTTAAAATGAGAAGTGTATCCTGGTTTATCCAGATGAGGTCAATGTAATTACAAGAGTCCTTAAAAGTGGGAGGAAAAGAGGCAGAGTGTGAGTCAGAGTGATTTAATCATGGAAAGGATTTGATGCTCTTTTGCTGGTTCTGAAATGTAGAAGGCTGTAGGCAAGGACTAAAGAAAGGCCTTAGGAGCTAATGAGTTCCCCAAGGGGACAGCTGTGAAGACTTCAGTCCTACAACTTCCTGAAACTGAATTCTGTCAACATTTGCATGAGCAAGGGAACATATTTTCCCTAAAAGCCTACAGAGAAGGACACAACTCTCCAGGTATCTCAGTCTTGAACAAGTGAGACCTATAATATATTTCTGACCTACAGAACCATTAGATAATCAATCTGTGTCAAGTAGCTAAGTTTTTGGTGTATTGTTATATTAGTAATAGAAAACAAATAAAATTATTTCATGTTCCCACCAGCAATGTATGAAAGTGGTAGTTTTTTGATATCTTTGCCAATGCTTGCTATTTTCTGTCTTTTTAACTATAGCTATTTTGCAGGCTTGTAATGGTATTCTATTATGGCTCTAATTTGCATTTCTCTAATAACAGGATAATGTTGAGCACCTTTTCATGGGCTTATTTGCCATTCATATATCTTCTTGGTGAAATATCTATTTAAATCTGTTTCCCAATTTTTAATTAGGTTATTTGTCATCTAACTACTGAGTTATATATTGTAGAAATAAGTCCTCTATCTTATATTTGAATATCTTTATGTGCAGAGTGTGAAGTATAAGTACATGTCAATTTCCAATTCTCCCAACACCATTTGTAAAAACAAATTTGCCTTAGATCTTTTGTCAAAAATCATTTGACATTAAAGTAAAGGGGTTAATTTCTGGATATTCCATGGATCTCTATGATCTATATGCCTATCCTTCTTCCAATTCCATATTCATAGCATGTTTTGAAAATGATGGGTGTTAAGTCCTCAAACTTTACTTTTCTTTTTCAAAACTATGGCTATTCTACATATTTTAACTTTGTATATATTATGTCCCCCAGAAAAAGCCATATTCTTTAGTGAATTCTTGTGGGGGCAGGCATATTAGTGTAGATTGGGTTGGAACCTATTGGTTCAGTGTCCATGTGGCCCACCCTACTGTGGGTGATAACTCTGACTGGATAATTTCCATGGGGGTGTGACCCTGCCCATTCAGCATGGGCCTTGTTTAGTTTAGTGGAGCACTATATAAACTCAGACAGAAGGAGCTCAGGGTGAGCTGGAGCTAAGACAGACATTTTGAAGATGGCCTTTGGAAGCTGATGCAGACATTTTGGAGAACACCATTTTGAAATGCAACCTAGGAGCAAGTGAACACCAGTCACATGCCTTCCCAGCTAACAGAGGTTTTCCAGATGCCAATGGCCTTTCTCCAGTGAAGGTACCCTTTGTTGATGGACACTTTATGGCCTTAAGACTATAACTGTGTAACCAAATAATCCCCCTTTTATAAAAGCCAATCCATTTCTGGTGTTTTGCATTCTGGCAGCATTAGAAAACTAGAACAAACTTCACATATACATTAGGATCCACATCAATTTATACAAAAAATGGGAATTTTGACAGGGATCATATTGAATCTATATATCAATCTTGGAAGAATTGCCATCTTGAGTCTTCCTATCCATGAATATGGAAGGTTTCTCATTTTATTTCAATTATTAATTCCTCTGAACAATGTTTTACAGTTTCCACTTTGGAAGTTTTGCACTACTTTTGTTAAATTCATTCCTAAGCATTTTATTCTTTTTGATGATATTGTAAATGGAATTGCTTGCTTAATTTTATTTATGGATTACTCATTTCTAGGTTCTAGGTACAATTAAATTTTATAATTAATATTTGTATTAGATTCCTTAGGCTGCCATAACAAATTGTCACAAGCTTTGTGGCTCAAAATATAAATTTATCCTCTCACAGTTCTGGAGTCTAACAGTCCAAAATCAAGGTGTTGGCAGTGCCATGTTCCCTCCAGAAGCTCTTGGTGGAAAGGGGTGGCAATCTGTCTCTTTTCCCTTCTAGCTTCTGGTTGCAGCCCAGAATTCCTTGGCTTACTTGGTTTGTGGCTGCATCATTCATCTCTCCTTCCATCTTCATGTTGCCATCTCTGTGTGCTTCTCTTCTTTCCATGTCTAATGTCTCTCTTCCTCTGTCATATAAGGATGTGGGTGATTGAATTTAGGACCCACCCAGATCATGTAGGATAAGCTCATCCTCTCAAGATCCTTAACTTAATTACATCTTTTGTCATATAAGGTAATATTCACTCTTTTGACATATAAGCTAACTTGTAAGTGGTTCAATTAGTTCTAGCTTTTTTATAGATTCCTTATGATTTCTACACATGTAGTCATATATGTGAATAAAGATAGTTTTATTTCTACCATTCTAGAGATCCAGACATACCTTCTCACCACCTCCCCTCCCACCACCCCATCCACCTCTCTAATTTTCTATCATACTGGATAGGACCACTAATAAAATATTAAATATACATGTTAACAGTTGTCCACCAAGCAGGACCCAACCTTAGATTAGGAGAGTCACTGTCCTCCCCCTTCCTCTTGCCATTCAGATGGCTGTTCTTGCTTATAATGCCTTTTTGAGTGTGGCATTTTATCTTTCTGCTCCAAGTCAAGCAAACATTCTCTGTTAGCAAAGCTTCTGCCTTTCACATCCTGCCTGCTTTAGTTTATTGACTGCTAAAACAAATACTATATTTTGGGTTGATTTAATAAGAGGAATTTATTGGCTCATGTTTTAGAGGAGAGAGGGCTTTCTTCCTTTCTCCTGGGGTCAGCAGCTTCTGGCTGGCTGGCAATCATTGGAGTTCTTTGGCTTTTCTGTCACATAGTAGTGCACAGGGTGATGTCCTTTCCTTTCTCTTCTGTGTCCCATTGACTTCCACCTTCTTGATTCTCCCATGGCTTATCTCCTGTGTCATTTCCTTTGCTACAAGGACGTCAGTCATATTGGATCAAGGCCCACCTTCATTTAGTTTGGACACACCTTAACAAATTACATCTTCAAAGGTCCTATTTACAGATAACTGTACACCCACAGGACCAGAGGTTGGGACCTGAACATTCCTTTTGTGGGGGATGTGATCCAGTCTCTAACATGACTCTCCCTCATAGAGCACTGGCTAAGCCAGAAGTAGGGCAAGAAACCATTGAATAACAACACTACAAGGGGGGATAAGGGGATGGGATATTTTGGGTGTTCTTTTTCACTTTTATTTTTATTTCTTATTGTTTACTTTTTGGAGTAAGAAAATTGTTCAAAACTTGATTGTGGCGATGAATGCACAACTATATGATGGTACTTTGAACTACTGATTGTACATTGTGGATGATTGAATGGTATGTGAATATATCTCAATAAAACTGAAGTAAAAAAGAGAACACTACAGATTTTCACTCTTCTTACCTAAGCTGCAGTAGATTTTCATGATAAATTCTTCTAAATTTGTTGTATGCCTTGTGTCCCTTTTCAAAGCCTCGAAACTGTTGTTTTTGATCATTTTATTTTTTTGTTGCTTTATAGGGAATTGGTCTGCCAAACTCTTCACTTTGCGATACTGGAGTGGCTGATTTATTATATTTTATATTTGAGTCTCAATAAAAGGCAATTAAGTAGGAGAGAACTGTGTTTAATTTTAATATCCATCCATACAAAAACAAATATCTCCTCATTTATCTAAATAGCAATTTTACTAAGAAATAGTAGTTTGTAGTGGGAAATGAAGCATGAACTTTATGGACCAATGGAACTAGGTTTCTGTGTAACTTAGGTAAGTTTACTTATGTTCTCTGATCTGTGTCTTTAATCATGATAGAGAAGGGGATAAAAATATTTATATACTGAAGTTGTTTGAAGTATTAAATAAAATAGCATATACAAATCAAATGCACAATGATAATCAAAACATTTGTCTATGTATACATATATACATACATATATGCAAACATGTCTTCATTGTATATGTGTATATGTGCATACATATATGTAAACACTTCCCCATTATATGTAAGTTTAAAATGTGTATACCCATTATGGTATAATGGATTGAATAATATACCCCACAAAGACATATTTAAGCACCAAACCCTGGTCCTGTGGATATGCACTCATTTTTAAATGGGATCTTTGAGTATGATATTAAAATGAGCCCACGCTGAATCAGGGTGGGACCAAATCTGACCAGATTAGGGTCTTTACAAGCAGAGTAAATTTGGACACAAGGGTAGGAGAGAGGAGGAGACAGAAGGGGACAGATGGCCATGTGGCTGGGACAGAGATTGAATTATGGACTGCCAGCCACCAAAATGCTGCAGACTTTAGAGAAATCATGATCCTGTTGACACCAAAAGTGTGAGACAGTAAATTTCTGTCTTTTAAGCCAACTCGTCTTGGTACTTTGTTGCAGGTGCCTAGGATAATTAAAACAATACTCTAAAAATGCTTGATAACATTCATCCTTTTTTTTTTTTTTTTTTTTTTTTTTTGCAAAAGAAAGGTAAATATATATGAGTGCTCAATGTCTTGATATTACTTCATAAGGTACTCTGCAAAGGGAAGCTCCATTAAAGTGGATGTTGTAGTCTTTGGGGCTGATTACAAATATCCCCTCTTCTCCTTCTGGCATATGGTATAACTGAGGTCCCCCAACCACCTTCGGGACTTAACTCTTTAAATGCAGGCATGGTGACCTGGAAACACAAGTCCACCTGAAATAAATCTTCCTGCCAAACTACACTGGACATGAGTCATGAGGGAGAAATAAGCTTCTTTTTTTTTTCAAGCCACTGTGATTTTGTGCTTCCTAGTTAGTTCAACATAGTTTAACCTGGCATGGCTAATACACTTTATCAGAAGATAAGATTTTTGCAGCCTTTAATACAAGCAATGTCCAGTAATATGTGTTAAGGATACAGATACATGGAATGGCGTTTTCACTAAAATCTCAAAATATGCAAAAGTCTTGTAAGTTGTTTTCGGGAGCTCAGTTAAAGAACGTATGTTACATGGAAGATGAATTCTACAGTTGGAAAATAATGGTAAACATAACTGGTAGCTTATCCAAGCTAAAAGCCATTAACCAAGGATAAGCACTTGAAAATGAATATAGACTCAGATAAATGCATATATTTAATCAAACATTTCTGAGGACATTTTCTCTAACTGGGAAATTCAGGAGCATAGAAATGCATGCAACTAATTTGAGTGCTCTGCAGTGGCATTTACATACAAGAGAAAAATTGTTAATAGGATAAGTACCAGAAAGGATTAGGTGATGCTAAACACCAAAGAGGATTAGTTATTATCCTGCCTTTACAGGCACCCAAGTTTCATGTGGCCAAGTAGATAGGAAATAGAAAGCCAGTGCTACAAAATGGGATTTTTTTTTTTTTTTGCAATAAGCTTATATTAAAATCATTTTTATTATGGCATATAACTAAACAAGTAACACAATACCAAAGCTTTCCTCTGGATAATATAAAATGCAGAATGCTTTGAATATATTTAGGGAGAATTTTAAGGAATTTTCCCTTTAAATATTGTTTTTCAAACAAGCACATGAATTTCCCATTAAACAATCAATACCTATTTTTGAAACCCACTATTGGAGCTTTCTTTGGTATTGACATGAAAGATGATTAAAGAGATTTACTGTATTTTATTTAATTACTATAAACATTGAAGTGAATTAAAGATATATGTGTGTATATATATAAACAAATATATACATATATATCACATACATAACTGTACACATGCATACAGTAAATTGGTTGTCATACTTGGTGGCGTAACTGGAAATTTCAACCTCTCATTATTCCAATTAACAAATCATTTTAAGCTTATTTGAGAAAGGCATGTGAGTCCTGTTTTGTATGAAAACATTACACTGACACTTTGAGTAGATCATAAGGCACTACCATTAAAAATGTATAGATTGGGTTATCAGTGGCTTGGAAGACAATGTTGGAGACAATAGTGGAGCACTCTTAAGAAATACCACTTCACCAATACTCTTGACGACACAGTGACTGGATGGTGTGGAATGAAACAAACATTGAGAATCTTGAATCAAAAACAGATTCAGAAAAGGAAGCTCTGGATATAATTATGTACATATAAGAATGACACAGCATTTTTAAAACTCTTAGTAATTCTAAAAGATTTCTTTTAAAAAGTCTAAAATTTTTAAAAAATCATATGAGAAAACTGTATTTCATGAAATATGACATCTTGTTGGTTGTTAATTCCTAAGTTTTAACATGAAAGATGAATGCTATTGGTTACTCTACTGGGAATATTATAGCTGTTAATTAGTCAGACCATGTTCTATGTAATATCTAACTTTACATTCCTTTTCTGTACATTATCTTGCCACTAAGGGTAAAAAGGGTTGAAAGACCAAAAGTGATTGGAAACTCAGACTACTTCCTAAGTGTAGTGAGGTGGTTAAAATTATATATCTACTTTAGATTTTTAGAGTAGCGATATATTTCACTTATCAATATCAAATCCCTGTTCACAGATAACCAATTCTGTGAATAATTATTTACTTAGATCCTAAAATGTGCCAGAAACTGTTCAATGTGAGGGATTGCTATTTTACAATAATATCGTTGTAGAACAAAACCATATGTTGATGTTTGGAAAATGTTTTTGTTGATGTGGAGCATATCAATAGGGGAAACTGTTTACTTAAATGTATTGTGAGTGAAACACTCCAAAGTTATACATTAATAAATTGTCTTCAGTGAAAGGAGAGACTATGCCTGTCTTGTTCAATGATGCATGTTCAGCATCTGGCCTGGTCCTGAAATTACAGAGAATGTTATTAAATAATTACTGAATAAATATTATATTTACTCCCAATATCAGAAACATAGGGAACAACTTTGGAGGAATCCAATTTTTAAGGGCACACAAGGCCATTGTGATAATTGGTTTGAATATCGAGAAGAAAAGAAGCTATATCTTCACTTACTCATCATTTTCCTATGAAAGGAATAAACACATTTACTATCTCATGTGGGAGCAGTGCAAAATATTGGCTAGGGAGACATAGTTTCCAATATGGGCTTGTTTCACTTATTTTTTTACTCTCTGCACCCCATATGCCTGTCCTGGTTTCTTTGGGAATTTCCCCCTATAATCAGAGATGGAAGATGCAAATTATTCCCATTAAATAAAACTGAATCCAAGATAATGAGTTTTGATAGATAGCACTTAAAAAAGTATTCTCAACAGGACAACTTAGTAATGTAAACAATAAGAGATCAGGGAACCCAGGGAAAAATGATATTTACTAAATCATATTTACTAAAAAATACAGAAAAAGAAAAGGGTAGAAATATCTTTACAAATATATCCAGCTTGTAAAACCCAGTCATGTGTGTGTGTGCAGGATGTCACTTCAATTTAGACATGGTACACCTAGTCTAAAAAATCGTTTCTCCATGCAAGGGCACATATCCAACTCTGCTCAGACATTCTGCTACAATGCCTATGGAAAAGAAATACCTTTTTTCTCCCAGTTAAGTCGCCATACAGTGATCTTTTTATGATATAACTGATAAGCGGACTGCACAAATGAAATTTAAAATGATTAATTACAGAGTTAAGAAAGGAAATATGGTCCCATACATAGAATGCCAACATATTTCTATACACCTGTCATTCACAGATTATGCCCATTATGCCAGCATAATGATTAAAAGATGTCTCCTTTCACTATTCAAAATGACCCAGTTTGTACAAAAAATTATGTGATAATACATGTGAAGATATAATACTTTTGGAATGATATTTTCTTAAACATTAGTCATAAAACCCTTTGATGACAATTAGATGTTTCACCCAGCAAAATATTTATTTAGAAGGATTTAGAGGCAGTTACATTATCTCTGATATTAAATCTTATGAAACCTTTGTTTGCATTTTCCTCAGATACTTCCTGGCATACAGATTTCATTCAATAAATATGGAGTGAATAAATAAATGAACTTGTAATTCTTCAGATGAAATTTCTATTATAAAACTTCTTAGAGATTGAGAACAATTTAATTTTATAGAACAGCTTAAATTTTAAGTTGCTTTGTGATAATCTAAAATCTATGAGTGCAAACAAGCAATAATTAATGTTCAGTTCATCAACATGTGTACATTAAAGAAAATATTGTGGATAAGGGGTATACAAGATTGTTGTCATAACTCCATGGGAGGGTAAAAACCATACTCAACAAATAACCCATTGTGACATTTCAGTATATAAGGAAGGCATGTTCCAAAGAACTGCATAGAGGGAAGTTCAGGGTTCCTATTTAATAGTTTCATTGTATTTTTCAAAAATCTACGTTTTGTACCACTGCTTTCAAAATTTAGAATGCATCAAATAATTTTTTATCTTATTAAGAATATCTGAGTTATTACTGGAATCTTATAGTCTAAAAAATATTTCACCCATTTCATAATTTGTTAAGCCCCCTACCAGAAAAATATTTATAAAATTCCATTGATTTCAATTTTGACTACAAGTACATAAAATTTGAGCCTTCATATGTGAAGAGTTCAGAAGTCATCATTCCCATTTTTACAAGAAAAACCCGAATGGACTGAAAATCAACAACTGTTCTTAGATCCACTAAAGAACTTATTTTGAAAGGCAAACTGCCACTTGGAAATCTGGAGAGACAAATGAATCTAGAAAGTCACAGCCAAGATCTGATGACCTAGAACAAAAGCTAATGGAGGCATAAACTCTTGAGAAAACTTAAATGGTGATTTTGACTATGCTGGAGCTGAGGGTGGACTACTATGAGAATGAGACACTCCCGGTGATCAGTCTTGGCAACTTCCCCCGCAGTCACGTGCTTTACCTCCAGGAACCCCACTGGTTCATGTGAAAGAAGGGGAGCACACTCTGTCCTCAGTGTCCATGCAAAAAGAAAGTTTTATTCTGCTCATTTCTACAGTTCTTTATAGCATACAAAGTAGTTTTCTACATGACTCTTCTCAGGCATTTCAGGGAGGGGTACATTCTCTCTAAAGCCATGAGGTGTATTTACATATCTTTAGTCTCAAGGGACAATTTCTTTGGGGGCTAGACAGGAAGCAGCAGGGGCAGGGGGCAGGAGGCAGGAGACAGGAGCACAGAAGGAGCCCAGCAAGAGCTTAGAGACTATTTCTTTATCTAAATTGCAGTCTGCTTTCAGACATGCAAGGCTTTTGGCCTTTTCCCATTCTGGAGCCCACCTTCAGGCTTCCAGATTTTGAGAAATGGGCCCTATGTATAATCTATCGAGCCAGGGGACCTTCCGTGTCTCCACAGGTTCACAGGGTGAATATCCAAGAAAGATCCACTCCTGCCCATGGCAAGTGGAGGGGAAGGATAATTCTTGTTAAAAATGCCCAGTGCCTTTTCCATAACACAGACCTACTCTTCAGAGGGAAAGCCTTTAAAAGATTCCTGTAGCAGTTTTGGGGAAGAATATTTCTCCTACTCTACCTCTTCTAGCCTTACTATCTCAATTTAGAGGATTAAAGGACACACTTATGAAGGTCAAAGCCCAGAGACCCCAGCCCACTTACAGACTGGGATGTAATCATAATATTATAGAATACTGCCCCTCTCCAGCACCTTATCATAACACCTAAAAGTGTCCCATAAAATGTCAGTGGATTATAGCTGATAGAGCTGCAGGATGCACTCTTTCTGAGGAGGAGTTCTTAGAAAAGACCAAAGTCAAAATGGGAGATTAAAATAAGGCCACTTCCCTCTCTCTCTAATTAAGCCAACATGGCAGGTGAACTCACTGCCCTCCCCCCTACATGGGATCTGACTCCCAGGGGTGTAAATCTCCCTGGCAACGCAGCATATGACTCCCGAGCATGAATCTGGACCTGACATCGTGGGATTGAGAACATCTTCTTGACCAAAAGGGGGATGCAAAATGAAACAAAATAAAGTTTCAGTGGCTGAGAGATCCCAAATGGAATTGAGAGGTCACTCTGGTGGGCATTCTTACACACTACATAGATAATGTATTTAGGTTTTAATGAATTGAAATAGCTAGAAGTAAATACCTGAAACTTTCAAACTGCAACCTAGTAGCCTTGACTCTTGAAGATGATTGTATGGCAATGTAGCTTACAAGGGGTGACAGTGTGATTGTGAAAGCTTTGTGGATCACACTCCTTTTATCCACTGTATGGATGGACGAGTAGAAAACTGGGGACAAAAACTGGGTGAAAATTAGGGTGGTGGTGGGGAATAATTTGGGTGTTCTTTTTAACATTTATTTTTTATTCTTATTTTTGCTTTTTCTGGTATAAGGAAAATGTTCAAAAAATAGATTGGGGTGATGAATGCACAACTATAACGGTACTGTGAACAGTTGACTGTACACCATGAATGATTGTATGATATGTGAATATATCTCAATAAAACTGAATTAAAAAAACAAGGCCATTTGAAGAGTTTGAAGCACTGACACCTATAGTTAGAACAAACAATGAACACTTCCCATCTCCTAGCCAGATTAGCATAATATGAACACTAATAGCTTATTTACTTCAGTTCCTGTTATCCAAAACAAGATGTCTGGCTATCAACAAAAAATTATTAATCATGTCAAAAGGCAAGGAAAAAAAAAAACACTGAAGAGACAGATCAAACATCAGAACCAGACTCAATTATGGTGCAAATATTTGAATTACTGGATAGGTACTTTGAAATAACTGTGGTTAATATGTTAAGGGCTCTAACTGAAAAAGTAGACAACATGCAAGAATGAATGGGTAATGTATACATTGAGATGGAAATTCTAAAAAAGGATCAAGTGGAAATGCTAGAAATAAAAAATGCTGTAGCTGAAATGAAAAATATCTTTAATGGACTCATCAGTAGACTCAACACAACCAAGAAAAGAATAAGTGAACTTGAATAGGTCAACAGAAATTTGGCAAAATGAAATGCAAGGTGAAGTATGTATGGGAAAAAAAAAACTGACGGCATCCAAGAACTGTGGGAAAATTTCAAAAGGCATAGCATACAGTTAAATGGAATATCAGAAGGAGAATAAAGAGAAAACAGAGCAGAAGAATTATTTGAAATAATAATGGCCAAGAAATTTCCTAAAAGAATGATCTACATCAAACCATAGATCCAGAAAGCTCAGGATCCAAGAATAATAAACAACAATGACAACAACAACAAGAACAAACACACCACTCTATACCTCAGTATGTCATATTTCACCATAGAAATTCAAAAAGAAAATCTTACAAAAAAACACAAGGAAAGAAAGAAAACAACTTATGTATAGAGGAACAGAAATAATAATTACAGACTTCCATCAGAAACTATAAAAGCAAGAAGACTGTGGGTGAAATATTTAAATTGTTTAAGGAAGAAACTATCAAATTAGAATTCTGTACCTAGAACCTAGGATTCTATAGGTTGGTTAAAAGTAAAGGGAAATTCAACAATAAGAAAACAAACAACCCACTTAGGAAATGAGCAAAAGATCTAGACAGACACCTCACTAAAGGACATATACAAATGGCAATTACACATATGGAAAGGAGGTCAACATCATATGTCATTAGAGATTGGTTAATTAAAACCAAAATGAGATGCCATTACACACCTATTAGAACAGCTAAAATCCAATATACTTATAACATCAAATGCTGGTGAGGATGTGGAGCAGGAGGAACCCTCATTCAATGCTGGTAGAAATGCAAAATTATATAGCTACTGTGGAAGATAGTTTGACATCATCTTAACAAAGCTAACCATAGTCTTAACATACTATCTAGGAATCACGCTTCTTGCTAGGTATTTACCCAAATGAGTTGAAACTTCTGTCCTTGCAAAATCCTGTATGCAAATGTTTATTAGCAGCTTTATTCACAATAGCCCCCAACTAGAAGCAACCAAGATGTACTTCAATAGGTGAATGGATAAACCAAATGTGGTACATCTACAAAATGGAACATTATTTAGTGATAAAAAGAAATCAAAAGAAATGTGCTATGAAGCCATGGAAAGTCATGAGGGACCTAAGATGCATATTGCTTAGCAAAAGCAGCCAGTCTGAAAAGGCTACATCATTTATTATTCCAACTATAAGAAATTCTGGAAAAGGTAAAGCTACATAGAGAGCTAAAAAATTAATAACTATGAGCAGAGGAGAGAGGGATAATGGAAATTTTCTGTACTGTCTGCTCAGTTTTCTGTAAACCCAAAACTGCTGTAAAATTTTATAATTTAGATAAAATTGGCCAATCTCCTGACAAACATAAATTATGAAACTTACACAATAGAAATAGATGATATGAATAACCCTGTATCTATTACAGGAATTGAATAGATAATTATAACTTTCCGGAAAAGAAATCACTGATTCACAGATAGTTTCACTATGAATTATAATATGTATATGTAAAGGAGAAATTTTACTAATCCTCTACAAATTCTTCTAGAAATAGAAGCATAGGAATTATTAGTGACTCATTCTATGAGGCCAGAATTAGTCTAATATCAAAACCAGATAAAAAGATATACACAATGATTGAAGGAAACTTCCTCAACATGATAAAGAGCATATATGAAAAACCCACAGCCAGCATAGTACTCAATGGTGAGAGACTGAAAGCCTTCCCTCTAAGATCAGGAACAAGACAAGGATGCCCGCTGTCACCACTGTTATTCAACATTGTGCTGGAAGTGCTAGCCAGGGCAATCCGGCAAGACAAAGAAATAAAAGGCATCCAAATTGGAAAAGAAGAAGTAAAACTGTCATTGTTTGCAGATGATATGATCTTATATCTAGAAAACCCTGAGAAATCAACGATACACCTACTAGAGCTAATAAACAAATTTAGCAAAGTAGCGGGATACAAGATTAATGCACATAAGTCAGTAATGTTTCTATATGCTAGAAATGAACAAACTGAAGAGACACTCAAGAAAAAGATACCATTTTCAATAGCAACTAAAAAATCAAGTACCTAGGAATAAACTTAACCAAAGATGTAAAAGACCTATACAAAGAAAACTACATAACTCTACTAAAAGAAATAGAAGGGGACCTTAAAAGATGGAAAAATATTCCATGTTCATGGATAGGAAGGCTAAATGTCATTAAGATGTCAATTCTACCCAAACTCATCTACAGATTCAATGCAATCCCAATCAAAATTCCAACAACCTACTTTGCAGACTTGGAAAAGCTAGTTATCAAATTTATTTGGAAAGGGAAGATGCCTCGAATTGCTAAAGACACTCTAAAAAAGAAAAACGAAGTGGGAGGACTTACACTCCCTGACTTTGAAGCTTATTATAAAGCCACAGTTGCCAAAACAGCATGGTACTGGCACAAAGATAGACATATAGATCAATGGAATCGAATTGAGAATTCAGAGATAGACCCTCAGATCTATGGCCGACTGATCTTTGATAAGGCCCCCAAAGTCACCGAACTGAGCCATAATGGTCTTTTCAACAAATGGGGCTGGGAGAGTTGGATATCCATATCCAAAAGAATGAAAGAGGACCCCTACCTCACCCCCTACACAAAAATTAACTCAAAATGGACCAAAGATCTCAATATAAAAGAAAGTACCATAAAACTCCTAGAAGATAATGTAGGAAAACATCTTCAAGACCTTGTATTAGGAGGCCACTTCCTAGACTTTACACCCAAAGCACAAGCAACAAAAGAGAAAATAGATAAATGGGAACTCCTCAAGCTTAGAAGTTTCTGCACCTCAAAGGAATTTCTCAAAAAGGTAAAGAGGCAGCCAACTCAATGGGAAAAAATTTTTGGAAACCATGTATCTGACAAAAGACTGATATCTTGCATATACAAAGAAATCCTACAACTCAATGACAATAGTACAGACAGCCCAATTATAAAATGGGCAAAAGATATGAAAAGACAGTTCTCTGAAGAGGAAATACAAATGACCAAGAAACACATGAAAAAATGTTCAGCTTCACTAGCTATTAGAGAGATGCAAATTAAGACCACAATGAGATACCATCTAACACCGGTTAGAATGGCTGCCATTAAACAAACAGGAAACTACAAATGCTGGAGGGGATGTGGAGAAATTGGAACTCTTATTTATTGTTGGTGGGACTGTATAATGGTTCAGCCACTCTGGAAGTCAGTCTGGCAGTTCCTTAGAAAACTAGATATAGAGCTACCATTCGATCCAGCGATTGCACTTCTCGGTATATACCCGGAAGATCGGAAAGCATTAAAAAAAAAAAAAAAAAAAAAAAAAAAGATATACACAATGAACATTACAGACCTATGTCACTCATGAATATAAATTCATAAATTTTCAACCAATTATTATCAAATCAAATCAACGTTGTATACAAAGAGTTATATATCATGATACAGTGAGATATATTACAGTTATGCAATGTTGGTTCATCATTCAAAAATCAAACTGTAATCCACTTCATTAGCAGACTAAAGATAAATAGGTATGAACTTATTAATTGCAGAAAAAGCATTTGACAAAATCTAACATTTATTCATAACAAAAACTCACAGCCAACTCGGAATAGAGGATAATTTCCTTAATTGGCCAAAATACATCTACAAGGAACCTACATCTAATATCATACTTAACTGTGAGACACTAGATGGTTTTCCCCTAAGGTTGGGAACAAAACAGAATGTCCTCTCTCACCACTCTGATTCAAACTAATACAGGAAGTCCTAGATTGTTCAATGGGATAAGAAATGAAAGGAATTATATAAACATTGAGAAGTAGGAAATAAAACTGTTTGCAGATGATATTTGCGTCCATATAGAAAATCTCAAAGAATTGACAAAATTATTCTTGCAACTAATAAGTGAGCATAACAAGTTTGCAGAATACAAAATTAATATTCAACAGTCTTACTTTCCTAAATACCAGCAATGAACTACGGAATTTGAAATTATAAAACAATACCATTTATCTGGCACTGAAAACAATGATATACTTAGATATCTCTCTCTATATATAGGATATTTACGTGAAGCATTTTAAAACATTGATTGAAAAACAAAGACTATAAAAATAAATGGAGGGATATTCCATCATCATGGACTGGAATACTCAATATTATGGTCAATTCTTCCAAACATGATGCATATGCCAATGCAATTTCAAGAAAAATCCCAGCAAGTTATTTTTTTAACTATTATCAAAATGAGTCTAATGTTCATGTGGAAAAGAAAAATACAGAGTAACCAACATAATACTGAAGATGAAGAACAAAGCTGGAGGGCTAACCTCATTTCAAGACTTAGCCTAATGTTACAGTAATCAATATAGCATAATATTGGCAAAGGGATATGCACACAGAAGATTGGAACAGAGCATAGGTCAGAAATAGATCCACACCAATATAGTCAACTGCTGTTTGACAAAGGAGCAAAGCCAATTCAATGGAACAAGGATAGCCTTTTCAACAAATGGTGTTCAAATAATTGGGTGCCTAAATGAAAAAAGAACTTAGACACAGAACTTAATAATTGGCTTTTTTTGTTTCACTTTTCTCATCCAGCTTCTTCGTTTTATTTTTCATTAAAAAAAAATGAACATAGATACAGAACTTAAACTTTTCATAAAAACTAACTCAACATATATTACAAACCTAAATGCAAAATTAGGATGGAGAATGTGTTGAGTTTAAGGTCTTTCTTGACTAAATTTAGATGCCAGTTTCCTTATGGATAGACCCAAATTAGAATTTATTCATTTTCTGTACCCTCCCTTGCTCTTGAGTTAATTGGAATAATTGGCTTTTTGTTTCACTTTTCTTATCCAGCGTCTTCCTTAGTTTTATTCTTCATTAAAACACACACACACGCACACACACACACACACACACACACACACACACACACAAACACACACAGAATAATTCCAAGCCTACTGTTTCATTTCCATTTTGTCACTCCAGACGTTTGGTCTTAAGAGTGGCAAAATCAGTCTCAGAAAGATCTTGTCCAAAGTTCTTAGACTGTCATGTGACTTCAAAATGAAGTAACTTCCCCATAAATGACACACGTAATCTATCTTTCCATCTTTGGCTTTCTTAAGGGGTCCCATGATATAAACATCAGCTCATGAAACCATCTAAGTTATAAATAAATGAACAAATTTCTAACATGAATCTCTAAACAATTTCCTCACAAAGTTGCAAACAAAAGTAGTTTCATTTATGTTAGTCATATTTTGCAACACTCTCAAGTTATGAAGAAAAAAATTGTATGCTGCGTACACGTCATCCTGCAGTTTGCTTCAACTAAGCTAGATCTCATTTCTCTGTCTATTGCTCAACTGTCAAAAACTGCTACTTTTTCTCTGTTGCTCTGATTTCTTTGTGTATTTCCATTAATTCTCTTAGTCTCCACACATTCCTTTAAATACTATCCCAAACCACTTGGACAATTGTTATCATTCCAGCCTTGTGTTCTCAAAACCTGCAAGGCTAGTCATTTGGAAAACGTGGAAACAGGACCTCTTTTTCTTTGTACTAAGGACAACTATTATTTAATATTTCCTCATGGAGTAACTTTGTAAGCCTGGCAAAGTCACTAAGGCTTTCAGGGTCTCAATTTCCTTATCTGTAAAATGAAGAAATTATATTCAGTGGTAATTAAAATATCTTGCAGCCCTACATTTGAATAACTTTCACAAATAGTGCTTTAAAATCAATTTTATAAATTAGAGTTACTGTCATTGTATACGTCCAAAACAAGAAATCCACAGGGAAGAGATCTTTCTTTTTGAAAAAAAAAATGTTTCTCTGTGCAAATCTGTAAGGCATCTTTGGTTTTGTAGCAAACTTACTTTGACTTTCCCAGATTTATTTCCTGAGGGTAAAAACACAGCCCATATTGAAACTTACCTGAAAATTGTAATCTCCCTTAGGATACATCTCTTCCCCTTTCATTAAGTTTGATTTTTTCTTTTTTATTTCTATGCCTTATACAGACTCTATTTTTTTTTTGTATGTTTCTGAGTCTGATAATTACGACTATTCTCATCAATAATTTTGAACACCAGTTTAGAAGTTTATAAATTTTTCCATAGTTTTTGAATTATAGTTTTACTTTTGGCTACAGAAAATGTAGAAAATTCCTCATTGTCTGAGGAAATGAGCTGATTTCAGAAGGCTCAACTGCTTTGAAACAAAGTTGTTAATTAACTAATTAATAAGAGATAGCCCCAAACTGCAGAATTGTAAATAGTTTGCTTGAAAGCGTGTTTTACGAGGAAAGCTGGGGAAAGTCTCAAAGAGCACAGGAGACTAAATAGAGTAGATGCAGTTTGATACCCTGGATTGAACCCTGGAATACAGAAAAAGACATTAGTGGAAATACTAGCGAATTCTGAAGGAAATTTGGAGTTCAGTTAATGTAAATCACTAAAGTTGTTTCTTAGTCATGACTAGTTTACCATGGTTATGTAAAGTGATAATCTTTTGGGAAACCGGGAGAGAAGCATATGGGACTGGTCTGTACTATCTTTGTTCATTTTGTAAATCTAAAAATATTCCAAAAAATGAAAGTTCATTGTAAATGTTTTACTGAAAATATATTTTTTTCACAGTATTTTTAAATCTTGCCACAGTTGGAAGTCTGTGCAGTGACTAGACTCTTTGGCATTGGATACTCAATAAAACCTAATTTCAATTCTAAACTTTCTCAAAATATTGTAGTTTAATAACAAGAGTGGATGTTTCCATAGACAAGCATCAACTTATGCAAATCACTGTATTCCAATCTGAATAAGGGAAAGAAGTTAAAAACAAATCTCTATTTCAAATACATCCAATTCATTTACCAAACTATTACCTGTAAAACTTAATCAAATCCATATTCTAATATGACTAGTTTTTACTTAATCAAATCTATTACCATTTAAATTAATTTGTGAAAAATTAATGTTGCCACTATTTTCAAATATACTTTGCAAATTAGTGAGGAAATAAATAAATGAAAAAATCTGTCAGAATTGGTTAAGTCATATTCAGTTTTTAGTATCATTTAAAGAAATGGACAAACCTGTGAAAGTTAGCTACTACACTAATTAAATTTCATCTTATAAAAATTATTCAAGTAAGGAAAAAACATATCACATTTAATAAACAGTACTAATATTTAATACCATATTTAATAATATATAATATGTAACATACAAATGTACATAAATGTCATAACATTTTTTAAATTCATTTTATTGAGATATATTCACATGCCATGCAGTCATACAAAACAAAGCATACATTCAGTTGTTCACAGTACGTTCTAGTTTGCTAATGCTGCCGGAATGCAAAACACTGGCTTTTATTAAAGGGGACTTATTTGGTTACACAGTTACAGTCTTAAGGCCATAAAGTGTCCAAAGTAATGCATCAATAATCGGGTACCTTCACTGGAGGATGGCCAATGGTGTCCGGAAAACCTTTGTTAGCTGGGAAGGCACGTGGCTGGTGTCTGCTCCAAAGTTCTGGCTTCAAAATGGCTTTCCCCCAGGACATTCCCTTCTAGGCTGCAGTTTCTCAAAAATGTCACTCTTAATTGCTCTTGGGTTGTTTGTCCTCTCTCAGCTTCTCCGGAGTAAGAGTCTGCTTTCAACGGCTGTCTTCAAACTGTCTCTCATCTGCAGCTCCTGTGCTTTCTTCAAAGTGTCTCTCTTGGCTGTAGCTCCTTTTCAAATTGTTACTCTCAGCTGTGCTGAGTTCCCTCTGCCAGTCAGCTCATTATATGGCTCCAGTGACTCAATTAAGACCCACCCTGAAAGGGTGGAGCAACACCTCCATGGAAATTATCCAATCAGAGTCATCACCCACAGCTGGGTGGGGCGCATCTCCAAAGAAACACTCAAAGAATTACAATCTAATCAACACTGATAACATCTGCCCACACAAGATTGCATCAAAGATAATGGCATTTGGGGGACACAATATATTCAAACTGGCACACAGTACTGTTAAATAGTTGTGCATTCATCACCAAAATCAATCCCTGACACCTTCATTACCACACACACACAAATAATAAGAATAATAACTAAAGTGAAAAAGAGCAATTAAAGTAAAAAAGAACACTGGGTACCTTTGTTTTTTTCCTTCCCCCATTTTTCTACTTATGCATCCATAAACTAGACAAAAGGGAGTATGGTCCATATGGCTTTCCCAATCACATTGTCACCCCTCATAAGCTACATTTTTATACAATTGTCTTCAAGATTCATGGGTTCTGGGTTGTAGTTTGATAGTTTCAGGTATTTACTGCTAGCTACTCCAATTCACTAGAACCTAAAAAAGGTTGTCTATTTTGTGCGTAAAAGTGACCACCATAGTGACCTCTTGGCTCCTTTTGGAATTTCTCTGCCACTGTATCTTATTTCATTTCTTTTGACATCCCCCTTTTGGTCCAATAATATGGAATGCTATAACTACAAGTTTATTTATTAAAAGCTATTTTATTTTATTTTTATTTTTTGTGGTATTTTTATAGTGTTTTATCCTAGTAATAACACACCAGTGTGGTGACTGAACCATCTAAGCAGTTAAATACTCAATCAAATCATATTATTAATTCCTTACTTAGTGGTGAAAGGAAAAAAATAGAAAAAATCATTCAGAAATCAATTATTTTATTTGGAATGGCAAATATAAAGTGTTTGGACAAAAGTTCAAATATTTATAACTTATCTCAACTCATGGTATTTGCTAGGTTATATTTCCATAAGGAAATATACAATGAACTACATTTTTGGGGGGTAAAAAATATCAAAGGAATTATGAACTAAAAATATATTCTCAATAGTACTTTTTTTCTCTAATTAAAAACTATCTAAGTTTTTATCATCAATGAGGTTACACCTGTGACTGGGAACCAAAGGGGAAAAAAAATCAGTGGTAGATTTCTAAATATAGTACCACATGCAAAATACATACACTGCATCGTACATTGGCAGGCTATTGGGTTAAATCCATTTTTTTTTTTTATTTTTAAAGGCCTGTAAAAATAGTAGATCTTGAGTTTCTTGTGATCATTACCAACATTTGTAGCTCATGAAATTCACAAACTAGTTCTTGGTAAAGTGCTTTAAAGATTTGTCAAACTCAAACTAGCCTGTTTAAAAATCTTTCAAATTGAGAGCTATTGGGTTTTTAATGTGTTTGATAAACATTAACATGCAGCAGTTCCAATTAGTGTGAAAAAATAATGGATGGACCAGGGAAGTTGAAAAGGTCCTAGCTAAATTTAAAGTAAAATCTTTGATATTTCAGTTATGATGGCCATTAATATCAAATACAGAAAGAAATTTAACCTGAGTCAGAGCACTGAATTGCTTTATGATCATATGCTTATTTAAGACTTTTAAAAATAATGAATCATAATCAAACATTCCCTTCATTAAGATATTAAATGGTATCTATTAAAAACAAGAATTTCAGTGTTACTGATAAATATTTTCTCATATAGTATATATATTATATTAACAGAGATAAGTCCATATACACAAACACACAGACATGGGATCACATACAATAAATTAACATACATCTATTGAAAATTCATTCTTAAAAATTATCATATAGAAATGCTTACTGAACAATCTGGATCCAATTATTTAGAATACATCAGATAATTTCAAACTAGAGTTTGCCACATGGAACTCATCTCTTACAAATAAAATTCCAAAGAGTGATTTTCTTAGGAACTCTAGAATGGATGTGAAATTAGCCTTTGTAGAACTTTTTAGTGAGCCTGCCATTTTGGCTAACACTCAACTGTCTTAATACCAGACTCATTTCTCTTAAATTTCTTTGGCTTTGACTTTAACAAGTATATGAAAATTTCACAGGTTATGTTATCTAGTTTCACCTTAAAATCATGACCATTAACTTCAAGTGGAGCATTAGTCCTACTCAGTATTCAGTCTAAAATTTCCATTTTATTCATTCTTTCCCTTTTTTAGAGTATTGTTTCACAACTCTTTTTTAAAACCACTGAAACTTTCCTTAATCTTCATGCTCAGTTAATTGTCTTCCTTCTTGTTTCACTGATAAAATATAACCAATCAAAAACAGAAATTCCAGAAGTGCCCATCACCACAGTGTATAGCTGTACCAGGACTCAAATATCTACCTTTCCTCCTACTATGGAAAATACATCTGTGCTGCTATCTAAGACCAACTCTTCTCTGGCACTAGATTGCTATGAGTCTACCTAAGAATATTGTTCTAAGATTTCTCCCTTCTCTCTGATGCACTGTCACTTTTTCCTTGTGCATTGGATCAGTCCTATCAACATACAAACATCATGCAATATTTATCATCCTAAACACAAAATAAAACCTCTGCTTTCATTGTATTTATATTCCTTTCCAATTGACATCCAGTTTTTCTGTTCCTTTCCCAAGAAAATGACCCACATGAAAGTTTATACTCACTTTCTTCAATCCTTCTCCCTTATTTCTATTTAAATCTATTGCAATTAAACTTTCTCTCCCAGCACTCTACTAAACTATTAGTTCTGGTCAAAATCATCAACTTCTTCCCCATTCCTAAATCCAACGAGTAGTTCTCACTCCTTATCTTACTTCAACCAGCATCAATGAATCACTCCCTCTTATTGAAACCTTTTTTTTTTTTCATTTGACTCCAAAAAGAAAATATTCTCCCAAGTTTTCCTTTGCATTCTTCTTTGGTAAGTCTTACTTTTTTTCTTCCAGATCCCTTATTGTTGGTGTAAAGAAGACCTTAGTTCTTGATCTTATTTCCTATTTTCACTCACTACTTTGATGATTTCATCTGGTCTTATTACATTTATTTTATTATGTATGAATTCAATTTATACAATGATAATTAATAAATTTGGGTCTCCAGCCCAGACTATAATCTTGAATTCCAGGCTTATACATTCAACTGCTTACTCAAGCCAAATAAGATATTTTATATTATTGCCTGCCAATAATGTTTGATCAAGTGAGGGTTTCTTTAATTTGTAAAATTCTCTATAAGGCAAAATTTTAAACTTACAGTTAAGCTGATCACTGAAGAGGAAAATAACTAGACAGCTAGGCATTATTTTGTGTCATTCAGCATCATTTTTAAATGTAAAGATTAGCCACATTTATAGTTAGTTGTAGCAATTTAATATTCATGCATTTCAAATTACAATATTAAAAATGTACGTGTTTTCATGCTGGTGTCTTCATTTCATATTATTCATGCCAAACAGATTGTTTCCAGTCACATGAAATCAGAAGGCTATTTATGTTGAACAGAAAATAGGAATGCTGTTTTACAGTATACTCTTCAAAAACTTTTGCTAATAGCTGAAGGTGTTGTATATCTATAGCTGTGTCTAAAGTATATGGTGCATTTTGGGAAAAAAAACAAAAAAACAAAAAAACCTTATCCTGTGTTACCATGGTAGTAACTGAATTATCATAAACCAAGATATCTGACTTGCATGGAAAAGCATATATGAATAGCAGATGGTTGAGAGGAAGCAAATTTTGGATAATTAGTAAGAGAGAACTTTTATATGACTTTCTAATTAAGGTCTTTTTCTGGATTTTATTGTGAAGCAATACTGTGATTTTATATAACTTGCTTTATTAAAATATACCTAAATGAAATTTACAAAGATAATAGACTGATAATAATTAGTACTTCCAATGCACATTTAGAACTGACTTATGATATTTTGTAATAAATGTCATAAATTTATTTTGGGACCTTTGATAAAATGTACTATAAGAAATAATAATCAGTTGGACTTTAAATTTGAGCAATCCAGAGTCAAATCCTGACTCCATAACTGACTAAATTTGTTACTTTGGACAAGTTATGTAAGCCTTTGATATTTTATTTTGTCACCTCTAAAAATGGGGACAATGATATCAACTTCAGTGAGTTGTTAAAGAAGTTAAATAAAACAATGTACCAAAAGTACTTAGCTCACTGATGTCCATATTAGCTATGCAATATTACGTAGCTATTTTCTATTAAAAATTAGGAAAAGAATGTATCCTTGAGGAAACAAGTGTTTCTTCTTAATTATTTGAATATATTCTCTTCACCTTTTAATTATTCACTTTTTTTCCTTTTTTTCATCCTGTTTATTCAACAAAATTAAACTACTACAAACATGGTTAGCAAAGCATTTATTTAAATTATTTGTTTATTTGTTTTCCCCCCCACGTTCTTGTCTATCCTATGATCAGTTTTCCACAGCTTTGCCATTTCTGGTGCTCTGTCCTTTGTTCAGAAAATCTGTCCTTCCAATCCCAACTTATCCAGTTTCTAGCTGTGCATCTTTCTCTTATGGTAGCCTCTCTTCTTTCCTTACTCTTAGACATTTATTGGCAGTACTAAAAGAGTCAGCACTTACTTATTCTTTTATTGTAGTGGAAAATGCACTAGACTTACCGCTGGAATGTGTGGATTAGATCTTCATACTTGCATAGGAGAGTTGGGATGAGGGTCTTTCTCTACAAAATGGTGATGATATACCTGCAAATTGAAAAGAACTAGTGAAAGATATATATATTGTATTATTATTATTGTTATTGTTTTTGTTTCAGGGCATCTCCCTTACCTTGTAATCTTCTTGAGAATGGTAACATTGTATAACACTTCTGCATCTTTGTTGCCTCTAAGTGCTAAGAAGTAAGCAATAATAAATATTTAAATTCACTTATACTGTGATTCAATTAATTCCTACTTTTTACATTTATAATAATTTTAGTACGCAATTGATTCCTTTAGATTTAAAAAAATACAAAACACATAAATAAAGAAGAAAATAATTTCCTCTGATTTTCCTATGCAGAGATAATTGTTATTGATATTTTGATGCATATTAATTTTTCTGTACATAATACATGTATATGTATCCACACATATATTTTTAAAATTTAAAAAATGGTAATACATCTAATGAACTGCATGCTAAATACTTAGTGTTCAACACACAAGAGGCCAGCTTGGAAACTAAGAAAGAATTGATAAGACACTCATTGCCAATTAAGGGGTGTGTGGTAAAACTCCCACAAACAGTTTGGAGCTGCTATCGGTTCCAAGAGCCCATCTCAGTCTACTAATGAGAGCAAACACACTATTAATGAGTACTGAAATGGTATAAAGGCAAATGAAGTTTTCAGCTTCACTTCCTGAAATCAGTCAAGAAATGTGTATGCAACCATGTTTCAGAAATTAATCATATTTTTAAAAACCTATGTTTATGGTATAAATTTTTTAGGCAAACACAAAGTGGCAATAGAATGGTTGGAACTGAGCCCATGGCTAAAAAATTCTCAAAAGAGAACCTTTAATTTTTGTTATCTCTAAAATAAATAGAACCTAGTGGATATTGTCCCTCTCTATGCAGAGCAATTGCCTCATCTAACTGGGGATAAATCATTGCAGAAACATTTATATGATTAACTAAAAAATGTGAATAGCTCATCTCCAGCAACATATGTCTGTAACATAGTGGGCATTCAAAAGATTGTCTCCATATGATAACGGAATTTTAACTATCTATGATTATACTCATTAAGGATCTCTTTGAAATTCAAGATATCACAGTAGCTAATTACATGCAAGTGCAGAAATCTCTCCTAGTGTCCAAATCCCATTTCTGAAGGGTATGTTATCAAAGTGTTAACTCAGATTATTGTTGCAGTAGAGAAAACAAGACAGGCTGGAAAATGAAAATGCTAGGAGACAGACCGATGGACACTTGTTATACTAAGGGAAGACAGCATATACCAGAGATCAGCCCAGGCAGTTTTTCCATTTCCTACTATTCTAAGGAGCAAGAGAGTAGATAAATAATTAAAAGTATTAAGATCCTCGACAAGGATAGAAAATGCACTTAATTTGTAATGTGCATAAATATTTCTCAAATGAATGTATTTCTTATTTTTTCTCACTGTATTTTGATTGAATCTTATCCTAGCACCCAAATTAGTATTGTATCAAGAAAATACACAAATACTTGTTAACTAATTAAAGCATGAATAAATCAGTGAATGCTTATTTCAACAGATTATCTTTAAATTTTAGCAATAGCAAGAACATGCTTCTGCAATTCCTGGATATTATTTTAAAATAAGTGATCTTAAAAGAGGCAGTGAAAGGGAAATTGATTAACATGTGATATTTATAATTACTGTGAAATTGCAGAGTAAGCACAACTAGACAATTCTTTAGATTCCAAGTTTCTTCTACTGTTAAAAATACTCTAGGATGAAAAACTTAATGATTATAGATCCCATGAAATTTATTTTTTTTCTTAAGTAAAGAAATTATGTTATAAAACATACTTTCAAAGATGAGAATAATATGTTATATTAGGAAGTGAATTGGATGTGAAGTTAAGACAGTATTTAAGAAAAAATATCAGCTCTACCATCTGACAGCTATGACACCCTGAATAAATAACATCATTGCCCTAGACTATAAAATGAAAGAAGGGGATAGAAAAGGTAGATGTTTTATTTCTTTTCTATTATAGCCATGTAAGTTGGTATTATGAGAGGCAGTAGTAGTTAGCAGTGCAGGCCCTAATGTTATACTGCTCAATTCCACCAATAAGTGACAATAAATGGCAGAGTGAAGAAAAGTCAAGATTGCCTGACTCAAAAACCCATGCCTGTCCCTGTCTAGCCTTCCATGACCTTAAAAAAAGGATGCTTAAACAGCATTGGAAAAAGAACAAAAATATCAATCCTTTTAAACTGTTGAGATTTCCATTTATCAACAACACAGATATTGTAAATATACTTTTCCCAAACATTGTGTTGTGCAGTAGTATGGTTTTCTGGATTTTATTTCAAATTTGATTGCTGCATGATAATGGAATGTCATCTATGAATAATGAATATTTACAGGAAGAGGTATGTTTTATCACATCAATTCAATTTAGCATTATCAGAGAAAGTCAGATCAAGGGTACTATTCACTAATGTCAAACATATATAGCTTAGAGTCATACAAATATAGGGCACTCTCAGTGATCTACAGGAATTGTACAGAAATCAATGTTTAACAACAGATAAAGGATAAAACAGCTATGCCCGTAAAAAAATAATAAAGAAAAAGATGCTACCGCTTCAAAATAAGAAAATATTATCTGTTTAATGATACCTTACAGATAAAAATTATTTAGGGAATTAATCCATTTTCTCTAGTAGACTTGCCCTCTTTGGAATATTTGTCTTTCTCCTTAAGGAAAAAGTTACTGGGTGACTCATCATCTGCTTTTCCAACAAAGCTTCTATGTGGAAGTGTGAGCAAAAAGATAGATCTTACTGGTCTAGAAATATGAAATGTTATTTAGTCTCAAACTGCACCAAATGCTTCTGATTGTTTTGGTCTTAGCTTGGATGGACCTTTACACAAAGTTCCTGTAAGAACCAGAATACCAACTAATTCCAGTACACCTCTTATCCCTGACAACTTTCACTACCTTCAGATGCTAAACCAGTTTAATAAGCCATTCTTTGTGGAAAAGTACTTGACTTTTGCCCCTGATTCCCCTGATTCATACTCCCATTTCTGCCTGCCCTGCCAAATCCTTTCTCTTTGATCCATTAACTAGTTCCACTGCAAATTGACTACAATGAATACTCTTTCTGTTCAAGCGCTCCTTTTCTTACTCCTGTTGTCCTTCAACTACATGCTCATGGTCCTCTAGCCATCCTACATTCATGGCAGGAATGGGGCCATCAAGAACAAGGATACTGATTTTTTTCTAGAGATAGTGCCATTCCAAATTATTAACCATTCATTCTTGAATAAAATCTCTGCCTAGTTCAGATCATCTGGCCATACTTTTTCCGTTCTTTGTTGTGATCATTTTTAGTTATTCACTGAAGATCTAATCACCTAGCTCTGTGGCTGCACTTAGTTCCACCCTTGCCTTGGGTGATCACAGTATCTTTGGGAATTAAAAATTTAATGTACATATTTGATAATTGCTTCTCCTCCTCAATCCCAGTGACTTTAAGCTGAGGGCTACATACATCCACACATCCTTCATGACCACAAACTAGAACTCCATCACAATCAAGAAATTGCTCATGATTAAAATCTTATATTACAGGATTTTATATCCACTCTCTGATCTTGTGTTTTTCTAGCCCTCTGTCTCTTCCTTTCAATATGTCTACATTTTTAAACTCATAGAGCTTTACAGTTTCTGAGCCAGGTGGTTTTCTACCCATCCATTAGCTATATTCTAACCTTCCTTCCTTCCTAATTTAACTAGGCCTCCAGGAATGCCAATTATTGCTGTTGTTATTGTTGCTATTATTGTTGCTTTATATTCTTGTCTGCAAATATCTCTCAAATTTGTCACCTAGGACCAATTAAGCTAATTTTAAAAATTATAAGATTATTAAAAATTATGATTTATCAATCCTATTTAGTTCATTTTTAACTTGTATAACATGACATTTCTCAGTAAACAGTTTTAAGATATGCATTTTTGAAAAATTCTATAAATATTATAAATCTAATCCAAGTCACAAACACACAGATAATTATATCTTATAATGTTTTCCGAGAATTAAGGGGGCGATTGAAAGTATATAGACCTGTGCCCATCGTGTATTAGGTGATCAATAAACTATCATTATCACAAAATTCAAAATGTTTTGGGAATCATCCTTTGATTACTGCTTCATAATTGCTTCATAATCCAAGATCACATTGCTTGAAAAGAAAGTATAAAAGAGGAGAGCAACATTTCTCATGGAGGATAATTGAATAAAATATTAGGCTGGCAAAATTCAAGAAAAAATGAGAGATTATATGTACAAAACACTGAAAAATTAAAGAAGCCACAGAGGAAGTCTGAGGAAGAGAGATCAATAGAAGTCTTCTGAAATAAAAGGGAAGAGGAATGCTTGAATTGGATAGAAATTTGGGAGGGAGAGTAAAGAAATTTCTTGCCTGAAGACCTCTGTTTTGATATAAGTAAGAGTCTAATTAATTCCAGGGTGAAGGCCAGAGAGGCAAACATGTTTCAAATAGGTAGGAAAGAGATGGAAAAGTGAAATGGGATTTTTTTCGATATGTTCTATGAGACTGACTAATGAAATGTAAAGATGGAATGTAATACACATTAGGAGTGTTATGTGTATATGTTGTTGTTGTTTGTTTGTTTAGTAACTACTTGCCTTGGTTTGCCAGAGGTGTTAACAACAAATACCACAAACTCGGTGACTTAACAGAAAGTTATTGTCTCATGATTTTGGAAGCTAGTAGTCCAACATCTAAATATTGGAAGGGCTTGCTTTCTCCGGGAGTCTGTTGCATTCCAGCAATCCTCCAAAATGTGGTGATATATTCTCTTTTTGTCTGTTTGTCTGATTTCTGCTGACTTCTGTCTTCTACTTACTTCTGGCTTCTTCTGACTTCTGGTTTCCACTGAATGACTGCATTTACATTTTCTCTTCCTTATAATAACTACAAATTATATGGTTTATGGCCCATCCTGATTCAATTTGGCCCCATCTTAAGATGTTCATGGATCAATGGATCATAGTCACAAGTGAGTTCACATCTTAACTAAAAATGAGATCTTCAAAGGTCCTGTTTACAAATGGTTCACACTCACAGACCAGGGGTTGGGATATGAACATGTCTTTGGTGGAGAACATGATTCAATTCCCAGTACTACTAATTTCCTTCCCCTTTTATGTTTTATGTCCATTTCTCACCTTTCACCAGTGTTAGAATTCAAAGGCTGTTATGTATTATTTCCTAGTAAACAGCTTCATGGAGATGGTTTTCATTTGTTAGTTGGTTTTTACTTTGAGGAAAAGCATATCTACTTTAAGTTTTGTTTTTTATCAGAAAATATTTAAAAATTATGTCCTGTGATGATATTTTATATTTGCTTATACAGAAATTATAGTTTGGCATCTTATTTTACATGTGTCTATCTAATTGCATTTGATTTATTATTTAACATGACTATCCATGCAGGTATTATAGTTCTGACTTCCTAAAAGTAAATGCATCTTTGCTTTTTAATATTCATTATTTTTCTCCAGATTGAAGTATTTTCTCTCAGTTGCATTATCTTAAATAGAGAACACCAGCTTCCTATAACCATAAATTTTTTCAAAGATCTACATATTTTTAAATGTTTATGTTTCTGCTTCCTTTCTGATTGTGACAGATTTATTTTCTTAAGTAGTGATGAATATAACTTTTTGCATGAGCACACTTAAAATTGTGTTATTGCTACTCAGGTTAGAACTGGTATTTGTACATATTACCTTTTCATATTCTGAAATTAATACATAAGTATGTTAATTGATTTTTGTACTTAGAATTTCAATAATATGTAAAACCAACAAGCTGATTGATATACTGTATACAATACATGTTGGAGGGACAATTGCTGGATGTGTTTTGAGAGATATCATCGGAAGATTCCCTGCTCAATCACTAGTCATTTTGTGCCTTGGATAATCACTCCAGTTTTCAGATGTTTTAAAGAGAGAGCAGATTGTCTACTTTAGTTAATCCAGTGATAATAATAAGGCTCAAATAGAAGCAAGCAAGCAAACAAACAAACAAATTATCTGTCACCAAGGTGCAGGCTCCATAGCACTATACAAATATAATTATTTTGACTTTTTATTATTCTAAAATTTTATTTCCTTCTATGTTATAGTTCTTATTAAGTCATTGTCTGTACCAGTACTAAGCATCTTTTAATATTTACCTTATATTTTATCTATTAAGATAACATTTGATCTAATGTTTACAAAATAAAAGAGCTATATTTATGGCATTTTTACTATGTACCAAGCTTTGCCTTAAATGCTTTGCATGGAAGCATCTCATTTAACCCTCGAACACTATGAGGTAGATACCATTTTTTAATAGTACAGAGGTTAAAATGACATCTGCTTTATTGCTGAACCAGGTTTCAAATTCAGTTCTATTTAACACCAAATTCTGTTTGCCATGTGTTTATAAAAAATCAGTATGTAAGTGATCAGTTTTTGAGTTTCTAGAGTAGAACATGACTGGATTTGAGTCTTTGCCCTGACACTAAGTCACAAAGTGTGTGACCATCGGCAAATTATTTTACCTGTGTGTGTGGGTGTGTGTGTGTTGCTTCAATGACAAATGCAGATAGAAGGGGTACCTAACTCCAGAGCTCTGATTAGGTTTGATGAGAAAAATATATGTGTAAAGCACTTAGCCTGTCAGATAATACATAAACACAATAAATGTTTATTTTTTAATTATTTAATCTTATTTTTATTTTTTATTATTTAATCTTGATTTTAAGTGTTCTTGATAAAAAATGGGGACTAAAATAGCACCTTTCTGCAAAGGATGTAGCAAGGATTAAATGAGATTATCATAAAAAATATTCTCTGCCCATGAATGCTCAGTAAATGGCCATTATTTTCATCATCATCATCATGCCAATGTTCTTTCCTCAGAACTGCTTGTTTGTTAATCTTCAATAGTTGCCTTGGTTCTACCCTTAGATTAATGTATTAATTCATTCAACAATAAATGCTCATTGGGGGCCTGCCATGTTCCTAGCATTGTTTGGAGGACATCATGAACAAAATAGAACAAGATGCCTGCCTTCACTCTAACAGAGGAAGGTCAAAATACCTACTAATCTTAAAACTAGTCATCATAGTAAATAAATAAATATTACATGTTGGTGATTAATAGTCTTCAACTTCCTTGTATTATACATGGTCTTAATAGCATGGGAATGTTTTACCTCTCAGTACTTGATTTCTTACCTTTGAACATGTTAAATGTGACAATTGTTAAATTCTAGCAAAGGGCAATATCATATTCTCTTTGATAGCTGCAGGTTTCAGAATATTATTAGTTCAAGCCTCCTTTTGATTTTCAGTTTTCCATGCATTAAAATTTAGAAATTTGTAGTCATAAATCTGTATTCAGCAAACACTGGTAGCATGTTTCAAGAATGTAAAATGGATAGAGATCTAGAAAAGTATGAGATAAAATGTGTGAAGGCCTATATCATTGAAAATTTAGGTGCCATAGGTATTCAAGTGTTCCCTATGACCACTACACTCCCTTTTGTCTTATTTTAGAATAATTATTTAATGTATTTATATAGATGTCTAGCTCTTACCCAATCCTGTGAATTCTTCAAGGATAAAGACTCTGTGATTCATTAAATAGGCTAACCACCAGTCCCATGACAGTGGCCATCTTAACTCCCTATGAGAATAAACCCGTAACTATTCTTTACTTTCATGCTGTTGAGTGTTTTCTCTCTCTCTCCTGTATCAATTTCTTCTATTAATTAACTGTTTAACACTGGATTTTATTCTTTTCTGCCCACTGTTTTTGCCCCTACCGCTCCAGTTTGCTAATGCTGCTGTTATGCAAAATACCAGAAATGAATTGGCTTTTACAAAAAGGGATTATTTGGTTACAAATTTACAGTTTGAAGGCCATGAAAATGTCCAAATTAAGGCATCAACACAAGTATATGTTCACCAAAGGAAGGCCAATGGCATCTGGAAAACCTCAGTTAGCTGGGAGGCATGTGGCTGACATCTGCTGATTCTGGATTGTGTTCCAGCTCCTCTCTCAGCTCCTGTGTTCAAGATGTTGCTCTTGGGGCATTTCATCCTCTCTTAGCTTCTCCAGAGTAAACACTGGGCTAGCATCTCCAAAGTGTCAGCAAAAGCCTGCTTTCGGTGGCCCTCTTCAAAATGTCTCTCTCAGCTGTTCTCTCTTGGCTACAGCACTGAGCTCCTTCTGTCTGAGCTCTTATAGGAATTCTAGTAAACTAGTAAAGACCCATGCTAAATGGGCAAGGCCAAATCTCCATAGAAATAATCTAATCAAAGGTATTGCCCACAGTTGGGTGGATCACATGTCCATGGAAACAACCTAATCCAGATTCCAACCTAATCAACACTAATACATCTGCCCCCACAAGATTGCATTAAAGAACATGGCATTTGTGGGGGCATAATATATCCAAATTAGCACGCCCCCTCTTCTGGATATTTCTCTGGAATCTTCCTTCCATTCTGCAGAATAGTATTTATTTTCCTTAGAGAACTGGCTCATAGAGAAGCCCTCAATCTCCCCCATTTTACCCTCTAGAAGGAAGTTTGCCTCACGATGAAAGGCAATACTTTCTTTATGTAGTAAGATGTCCAAGTATGGCCTGAAGCTGTTGTAACAGAGAATCTTTGAATGCCTGGTGTGTGGGTTGTCCTAGGAATGCTGTCATTGAAGTTACCTGGCTGATTCTCACATCCAACCCCCATGCTTGTTGCTAACCGCTGATAGTCTGCTGAATATTAAGATTAGTGCCAGTTTGCATTGTTATTTTACTTAGGCTTGATTTATGTTTAGGATAAAAAAGTTGTAATTTCAATTTGAGACCAATGCTTTTCACCTTAAAAGGCAATAAGTCTGAGGAAGTCCTTGCTACCATAATTTTCCTTCCTTTTTTTAAAGCCATATCTGTGTTGTCCTTTGCACTGGATTTTTATGATTGAATTTCCCAATTGAGTCAGGGACAAGAGAAAGTTTCACAAGTTATCCAATCATATACTTGAAATAATCTAGGTGTGAAAGAATATTTTTAGAGATTTTTCTGGGCATATGGACAGGCTTAACTGACAGGGTTACTGATATCAGTTGGGGAAGCTGTCAGTCAGAAAGGTGGAGAATAGTGACAAGGTTGGCTTCTGGTGGAAAGTCCAAGTTGATAACTAAATCTATGTGTGCATGTTGTACGGTCATGATAGGTCCCAGTTAGGTAGGCTGTCACTAGCAGGTGTCAGAGGGAGATGGTAGAATATCCTAACAGGATATCAGCGAAAGACTGATTATTGACACATAATTCTATACCACAATAGTATGATTTGTGTCAAGCAACCCCGTCTCCCTGATTTCTGCTTTTCATATCTATACAATGGGGAAAATAAAAATGCTAGGAAAGATTATAAATTACTTTTATGCAGGTGCTTATGGTAATGTGTACATGTTTGAATACAGAGGAAGTTCTGCCTAGAAACTAAAAATTTAGTGAAGAGTGTGGACAAATAATACTAGTTTTAAATATTTATTTAACAGTACAATAGTAATGCCTTACATTGATATATTATTTCACTGTTTACAAAGTGCATTTATGAATGCTTTCTTAACTCTTTAGGCAGGGTTGTTATTTCACTTTACAGTTGAGGATAAAGAATCTGATGATTTTAATGCACTTATTAGAGCTCTTAAATTTGCAAGATTCATACTAACAACCTTGTTTGAAATAAAAGATTTTATTGGCTTATGTAATAGCAGAGTTTGAGATTAGGGAGGGTTCCAGGCATGATTAAATTCAAGGCTAATTAGAAAGTGGTTTTACTTTATTTCTCAGAAATATCATCACTTTTGATATTTTGCTTCATCCCAGGCCCTAAATGGTATCCTGATGCAGTTCTAAACACAGCTTCTTTGTTAGGAGAACAAAACAGAAAACTATCGAAAAGGCAGGTTCACTTTTTAAGTAACTCTTGGAAAACTCCTGAGAACAATTCTGATTTGACAGGCTTGCATTACATGCCCAATCTTCAGCATATTGCTGTGTACGGAAGAATATAATTTACTGTCAATCAAATGCTCAATTCTTGGAAGAGAATACTGGGATATGGAACCCTCTTACCAGGACCACATGAACAGTGAGTTGTGGAGAAATGGATAACCATGTAAAAATTGGGGCTGATGCTCAAGAAGGAGAAAAGAATGCTGGGGATGCTAACTAAAATGTCTGCCTCTAGAGGAATTTTAAAAAGTGTATGCTATAGGCAGCTCCAGAATGTTGGTAGGCAGACTGCATACAAAAAAGTAACCAAAAAAGTGTTTTTTGTAATTTTTCTAATCAAATGTGAAACTGGAAAAAAAAAGATGAATATATGTGCAAATATGATGTGATCAGAAAAATAAGAGAAGAAAAGGATTGCAGTAATTATTAGACTCACTAAAGTGGCTTGAGTCAGGAGATAAACCCTGAAAAACTTCATGGAATGAAATCCATTTGGAGAATATTACACATGTCTCCTATGAGTGTCCATTTGATATGTATGATTCTGAGGATATGAACCAATGAATTCCACAGACAACATATCTGGGGCATACATACACAGGGAAACTATTTTTCTACTTAACATATTTATAGATGCTTTATTCCACCAACTATAGGAATTAACAGGCTTAACCACTATTACGCAGCAGTAGAGATAAGCACTCATCTTGGACACAGGAGAATAGGTTGTGATGTTTCCTGCTGAGAAGCTATCAGCTCTAAAACTCTGCTAAAGTTACAGCCCTTAAATTCGGGAATGACTGCTCCATGATTACTCTTTCCTTTCAGATCAGCAGAAGGAAAATAGCCTCATGTATTTACAGCCAACTCTATTAAGTATTCAAGGACTATTTGTTGATGCATGCATTGATTTTTGTACAGGCTGTTGTTATTTGAAGGAATTTGCTAGTGGGAAAAGATTTAATTGGATTGATTATATAAGCAAGGTGGCCTTCATGAACAGCTGATGGGCCCTATTTGCTGGCATTTGCAAATGTAGATTATTGAGGAAAGGGACAAAGAGAGATGGAGGAAAAAGATTGATAATATAATTCATTTTAGCTTATTGATAATCTGTACACTTATCCAATGTTAAGATCAGTATATCTATAGTATAGTTCATATATAGTTACTTTATTTTACAAGATGTTGATATGATGGATTAAAAAACGGTAGAGCTAATTTGTTTACCTAATGATCTTTTTACCCTTTCCAAACTATTGTGCAAAAATTGGTGAAGTGAAGAGCTTAAAATACTAAAGCGATTGAACTGGAATCAATTTGTTGGCCATATAACTCTAGAAAACGCTTATGAAACAACACCAATACTCTATTGGAAATATATGACAATGAAAAGTGAGTTAGTATGGTTCTGAAACAACTTAGTAATAAACAAGCAGAGATGTTTTATTAAAATTGGCCTAAAGAACTTTATGGGGTTATTTTGGAAACATGACCATAAATCCTAGTGGTCTTATTAACTTTATTTGGAACTAGGTCTTTTTCTTAAATTGTAGAAATGTGAAAGCAATTTAAAATATAGGCAAATCATTTGAATGAATTTTCTATCATCACTTTTTTTTTTGGCTCTGGGATAAGTTATAATTTTTTCATGGTTCCATATAGTCGTTTGCATATAAAGGGATTATGTTAATGTTTGATAGGATAAAGTGCCTAAATGTTTTAATAAATAAAGCTGCCAGCCATGTGAATATGCAGGCTTGTGTAAGCAATAGGTAAAAAGAGCTTAAATATTGGAATGCAGAGCTGTAGAATTAGTTTAGAGGATAAATTCAGTGGTATTTATTTTTTTTATCTGTCGATGAGTCTTTGTTGATACCAATGAGATTAACAACAAGTCACTGGGAGATTTCAATCATATTTATATGTATAGGAAAATAAGAGAGAAACATTTTTTAAATGAAAAAGTCATATGTGTAAAAGTTTAAAAACAAAAAGGAAGGAAGAGAAATGAAAGGTGAAAGAGGAATTACAGCTAGAGAGATGGGGACAGGAATATGTAGGAAATGGGGCAAAAGGGGTTTATGAAATTTTAAAAAGAGAGTGAGAGCTACAGGTTGCTGAATTACCACTTATTGTTTTCAGATGTCTCTCAGAGACCACATTTACCTGGGTTTCCTAATATATTCTAGATCAAGGTTTTCAAACAAAATCAATTATTGATACATGGAATTAATTTCCTTAAGACAGAGAATACTGGCTTAGTTTTGTTTCTCTGCCATAATGGGCTTTCATATGTTTGACGCACATATGGTTTGACTAAAATTGATATAAATCATAGGATAAAATATATTTTAGGCTTCATATACTTTCAGTGTACTGGCTGAAATGCTACATTTTTTATCTCAACTATATTCAAAAACCCAAATTTGGCAACACTATTTATAGAAATGCTCCTCTAGACATTCCCAACTCACTTTTAACAATGTTAACAACTGAGGGTAGGAGGGAGAAAAAAAGGACTTATTAAAGAATAACATTTGTTAGGTAAAGAAATTGTTCAATACCTAAAATCCCAGAACCTCTAACTTCCACCAATTGTTCTGTGACTTCCTAGATTAGTTTTCTATTATTCCATTATTCTCTTCTCACTGGGGAATAGCTTATTTGCACTCATTAATTTTCCAGAAGTGTGACACTTAACTTTTTCTATACCCACTTAAAAAATCTAGGTAACATCCTAAAATATCTGATTTAAACACATGAGGAATTGGATTGGAAGAATTTAAATAGATCATTCCTCAGCATCAGTCACCTTATCTTGAGCAGTGCATGGATCAGATCACTGAAAATCTCTCTTGTTTTGAGTGCTAGCCTCTTAAAATGCCTTTTTTTGAAAACATGCTCCCTGGGAGTGAACTCCAAGGACATTTCCATTCCCACAAACAGGAGCTCTGCTTCTCATATCCAGGCTAGAAACTCCCCTACTTTCAGACAGACTTTGAAAAAGCTACAAGTCCAATGAAAATGGATCTTTCAATCTCCATCTTTGCATTTTTGCCTACTATAGCTGCTGGTACTGTTGCCCCTCCTTCTCCTTGTCCTATTAGCGTAATGATAATTGACATTTATTGAGTGATTCTTCTGTACTAACTGCTTTATATAGATGACCATATTTATTCCTCAAAGCAATATTACTATGCCATTTTAATGAAGAGATAATTGAGTCTCATAAAGTAAAGTAACTTACTTATAGATATGAAGTAACTGGACCAGTAACAGAGAGCTCAGTAAATGATGAAACTAGAACCCAAACCAGAACTACCTGATGCCAAGATACATGAAGCTAACCGCTTGTCTACAATTAGCATTGGGTTTAAATTTTTTTTTCCCTCTTTCACTAACTAAAGTAACATTTATAATTTTAAAAAGTAGCAAAATCTAATACATAAAACTGTAGATCCTTTAAAATTGTATATACAAAAGTGTATTTAAAGCCTTGTTCATATCAGAATTTGTGGCCCAGAGAAGAAAATACAACATACTTCAGGGATTTTAATGTATGTGAAGCTCTTTCTTAAGTGAACTCATATGCTAAATACTTTTGCAGTATTTAAGATTTCTAAACAGTTGTATCTTTACCACAAATTTAAATTGATTCACAACTTTATGGTAAAAATGTAAAATCAACCATCAACAATGTATAAGAATGATTACTAAACTAGAAATTTGTTTTTGTCACTGGGAAAACTTGAATCTCTATTTTCTCTTCTTAAACTAAAGAAGTTTATGTTGTATGACTTCTTAAGCCCTTCTCAGCTCTAAAGTTCTACATCTGGATTCACTAACACATGCATTCTTCAGAGATAGTAAATCTTCAATTTTATTTTCATTCACTGTATAGTCTCATCATTTGGGTAAGATGGAGAAGAGTGCTGGCCACAATTGCTGCTTGCTATCAAACACCTCACTATTAACGATGTGAATATGGGTTTTTATTTTTCCAATTTCACTAGTCTTATAAAAATGAGGGTCATTTTTGCTGATAAAAATACTTTCATGTAACAAGTTTTCCTTATTGAATTGACACATTTAAGTTCTCATCTTTCTCGTCTCACTTTAACTTTTCAATAAATAAATTTACAACTGCCAACAACTTTCTCAAAGATGCAGTTGATTTCACAGATGATCATAAAATGGCCAGAAGAAGCTGAAATAATGGAAAAGGTGACTATCTGATAGAACACTTTTGCTACATGTGTTCATATATAATAAATCATAATGAAAATGTAGAGGACAGATGATTACCATCACACTTAATGAGTAGAGATAGTATATCTAGAATTCACAAATTTATCAGAAATATTCCCATCTTTTTTCTGGATTCTTGATACTTTCATTTTAACCATATGAGTTTATAAACATGACTCTCCCACCAATTAGACTCAAGCTTTAAACCAGAGATATCAGTTAACTTTATAACAGCCAAATCCAAAACTTAATGGCTTAAAATGATAATGATTTATTTAGATCACTATTCTGTGAGTCTGCTATTTGGGCTGGGTGCATCTATACACATTCTATACTGGTCTTGGCTAGGTGCATGCAGAAATCTGTGGTCAGCTGCTAGGATTGCTGGGTGCTGGTAATTCTAGAGTGGCCTCAACTTGGATAGTGTGCCAGTTTGAATGTATTATCTTTGATGCAATCTTGTGGAGGCTGACATATTAGTGTTGATTAGGTTGGAACCTTTAGATTTGGTTGTTTCCATGGAGATGTGACCCACCCAACTGTAGATGATAACTCTGATTAGATTATTTCCATGTAGGTGCAGCCTCGCCCATTCAGCATGGGCCTTGATTAGTTTACTAGACCCCTATATAAGAGTGCAGACAGAAGGAGCTTGCTGCTGCAACTTACAGAGGCATTTTGAAGACAGACGGTGAAAGCAGAGTTTTGCTGATGCTTTGGAGGTACTAGCCCAGAGTTTGCCCTAAGAAGCTGACACAGAGACATTTTGGAGAATGCCCTTTTGAAACACAACCTGGGAGAAAGCAGATGCCAGACACGTGCCTTCCCAGCTAACAGAAGTGTTCAGGATGCCAATGGCCTTTCTCTGGTGTAGGTACCCTATTGTTGATGCCTTACCTTGGACACTTTATGGCCTTAAGACTGTAACTCTGTAACCAAATAAACCCCCTTTATAAAAGCCAATCCATTTCTGGTATTTTGCATAATGGCAGCATTAGCAAACTGGAATAGATGGCTTATCTCTGCTCCCTGTGATCTGTCAGCCTCCTGCATGTTAGCCCAGCCTTACTCAAATGGTGATGAAGTTCACATTGACAGCAAAAAGGTAAACCATAAGAACTCTTCAAGCATAGTACTAGACCATCATTAGGACAGTCCAAGTAAAAGAGGCATCAAAATAAAATCCATCACTGATGGAAGGAGCTACAAATTATTGTACCATTTTGAAGTTTACTGCACTACTAGTAGGTTCATCTATCAGCAAAGTCACTGTTGTAGTTTGCTAATGCTGCCAAAATGCAAAACACCAGAGATGGATTGGCTTTTATAAAAGGGGGTTTATTTGGTTACATGGTTACAGTCTTAAGGCCATATAGTGTCCAAGGTAACACATCAACAATTGGGTACCTTCACTGGAGAATGGCCAATGGTGTCTGGAAAACCTCTGTTAGCTGGGAAGGCACCTAGCTGGTGTCTGCTCCAAAGTTCTGGTTTCAAAATGGCTTTCTCCCAGGACGTTCCTCTCTAGGCTGCAGTTCCTCAAAAATATCACTCTTAGTTGCACTTGGGATATTTGTCCTCTCTCAGCTTCTCTGGAGCAAGAGTCTGCTTTCAACAGCCGTCTTCAAACTATCTCTCATCTGTAGCTCCTGTGCTTTTTTCAAAGTGTCCTCTTGGCTGTAGCTCCTCTTCAAAACGTGGCTTACAGCTGCACTGAGTTCCCTCTGCCCATCAGCTTATTTATATGGCTCCACTGATCAAGGCCCACCCTGAATGGGTGGGGCCACACCTCCATGGAAATTATCTCATCAGAGTTATCACCTACTGTTCGGTGGGGCACATCTCCATGGAAACACTCAAAGAATCACAATCTAATCAAAATTGATACATCTGCCCACATCAAAGATAATGGTGTTTGGGGGGACATAATACATTCAAACAGATACAGTCACATTTGTTGAATAAGTTTTAGGTTAAATGTAAAGTAATGAATTTAAGAATAAATGTATTTTGATCCAATGTAAGACTACATGGTGAATCCCTAAATTTTGGTCCCAAATCATCAATGTAAACTATCACATGTGGCTTTCTACAGATAATATTTAGGCCCATCCATGATGACTATAAGAAATGTCTGGAATATTCTCTGGAAAAAAACATCAAACGCATTTCAACCATAAATATAGGAATGGACTCATGTTAATAAACCACCTAATAAAACAAAATACGTGCTAAGAAAGTATTGCTTACCCAAAGACATATTTTAACAGGATCTATTGATTGTTAATGAAGGAAGAAAATATATTTATTCATTTATTCTGTTAATACTTGATCACCTATTCTGGGGATACACCATGAACCGTACAGTGAATAGTCCCTGCTTTTTGATGCTTATATTATGGAAAGGTAATTTATAAGTAGAATAAAGAGGAGTGTTTCAAAGGACCGTTTGTGAACCTAAGCAATTTTCCTCTAGGTTTAACATATTTCTGGGTGTCTCATGGGAAAATCCTGCCAGAGGTTTATTTTACATTAATATTAAGGTTAATAATACCCATAAGGTTAAAACCAGCCAAATGTCCATTAACTGATGAATGGATAAGCAAATTGTGGTATAGCCATTTTAATGGAATGTTTTCCATCATAAAAAGCAATGAAGTACTGATACATGCTAAACCTAAATAAGCTAGGCACAAAAGGCCACATATTGTATGATCATATTTACATGACATGTCCAAAAATAAGCAAGGAGAGAGAGAGAGAGGGAGAGAGAGAATAGATTAGTGGTTGTTAAGGGCTGGGAGCAATGGGAGGATTGGGTGGCGATAGCTAAAATATATGACACATTTCTTTGGGAGTTATGTAAATATCTGAAAATGTTTTAAAATTAACTGTGGTGATGATTGCACAACTCTTTAAATATGCTATAAACCATTTAGTTATACAATTTAAATGGGTAAGTGTATGATATGTGAATTATATCTCAATAGAGCTGTTACTAAAAAAATCAGAGGAAAGATAATTTTATTTATAGGAAAGGTGAAGTAGCTTGTATTGAACTTACTCTCATTCAGGGAGCAATAGTAAAAATTGGAAAAAATACAAAATAAAAAAAAATTATGGATGCTAGAGAGGGAGAATAAGTAGGCAGAAACTGGGGAATAGGGGAGTCTACTATTGAAAGATAAGAACCAAAATGGGTGCGATATTAATGTTTGAAAGATGTTTTTTGTTAGAATATTCTCCAGTTTACAGTGCCAAGATCAAGTAAAACTAACCCAGATCATAAGAAATCAGAATTCATAGATTGGGGCTTTCGCAGTGACTGGAAGTTGAGAAGGGTAATCAGAGAAGTAGGGAACCACAGGACATAGTATGTGTATCAAAATCTGTGCATAAACACCCCCAAAATTCTTGTCTGGACCTTGAGCTGTGAATGTTTAACCAACACTCCAAGGATTCTATGGGAAAGTGACAGCCATAAGGCTGAGAATTTCGCAGAGATTTCACATGCTGCTCACCACAGAGGTGTTTGAATATAACATGTTGAAAGTGCTTCTAATCACCTCATGCTTTCCATTAAACTTCAGAAGGGCCACAAAGTAGAAGCAAATAGTATACTCCAGGAATCAGATGTTTGTTCTAGAAATTAAGGCAAAGCAAAAATAGACTTACCCTAAGAAAGAATAAAACCAAGTCCCCATATGATAAAGGTAATATGCCAGTAATTTAACTCCTGAGAAAACAATACAGCAAATTTGAGAGGATGATAACAGAATCCATATTTTCTACATTATATCATCCATGATAGCTAATATATCATAAAATAAATACACATTTGGAAAAAAACAGGAAATTGTGCCTGAGGTTCAAGAGAAAAACCAAGAGAAACAGACCCATAAATGCCTCAGATGTTTGAATTAGCTGACAAGGCTTTAAAATACTTTCATAAATATATTGAAGGTTTATAAGAAAAGATAGAGGAATTTCAGGAGGTTTTGAAACTAAAAGTGAACCAACTGAAAACCTAAAACTAAAAAAAAAAAAAAAAACTGAAAAAAATATTCTGTGGATGGGATGAACAGAATCTTGAACACAATGAAGGAAGAGATGAGTAAACTGACCAAAATAATCCAAATTGAGAGGAAGGGGTAGCAACAATCAAGATAAGATTTAACAAAGGTCTATGAATACTGAAACTTTACCTAATTATATAGGTAGCTTTGGATGCTGGGGTATTGGAATGGCTAGAAGGAGGTAAATGACATGGGTGGAACTGAAGCCTATAGCATCCATTGGGATTTGCTCTGTAGCTTCTTATTGAGGTGTGCTTTGAAGTTCTTCACCTTTTGTATATACCTTGTATTGCATAATAGGGAAAGGAATGAGACTGTGGAACTGTAACCCATGACGATTTTTGAAATTACCTATATAACTGCTTGTTGAGTTGTACATCGAGAGTTGATGCCTTTCTATATATATATATGTTATACTTTACAATAGTGGAAATAGTTGAAGTTGTGGAACTGTGACCCATGATATTCTTTGAAATTTTCTCTCTAGCAACCTGTGAAATCATACTTTGAAAGTTATCACTGTTACATATATATATATGTGTGTGTGTGTGTGTTAAAGTTAACAAAAAATAGTAAAAAAAAGTGGTCAGAGAAAAATAAGTAACTAAACACATGGGAATAATAATAAAAATGGCAGAATTCTCATCAGAAACAATGAAGGCTAGTCAGTATCTATATGTAAAGTACTGAAAGAAAAGAAAAACTGTCAATTTAAAATCCTGTATTGAGAAAACCATCTTTGAAAAATCAAGATAAGAGTTCTGATTTACTCAAAGTAATAACAGGCATGAAAATCTAAATCTTTTCATAGATCTCCAAACACTATAATCTAAAAGAAAACAACACATATCTCAAGCCTTCAATATAAGGAAAGTACAGCCTAAACTGCTAGGATAGTGTGTCAGTTTGAATGTATTATGTCCCCCCAAACTCCATTATTTTTGATGCAGTCTTGTGTGGGTAAATGTATCAGTGTTGATTAAATTGTAATTCATTGATTGTTCCATGGAAATGTGACCCACTCAACTCTAGGTGATAACTCTGATTGGATAATTTCCATGGAGGTGTGGCCCTGCCCATTCTGTCTGGGCCTTGATTAGTTTGTGAGAGTACTATATAAGCTCAGACAGAAGGAGGGCACTTGCTACAGCCAAGAGGGACACTTTGAAGAATGCACAGGAGCTGAGAGAGGAGTTGCAGCTTGTAGAGACATTTTGGAGACAGCCCTTCAAAGCAGACTTTTGCTCTGGAGAAGCTAAGAGAGGACAAATGCCCCAAGAGCAACTGAGTGACATTTTTGAGAAGCTGCAGCCTAGAGAGGAGCATCCTGGGAGAAAGCCATTTTGAAACCAGAACTCTGGAGCAGACACAAGCCATGTGCCTTCCCAGCTAACAGAAGTTTTCCAGACACTATTGGCCATTATCCAGTAAAGGTACCCAACTGTTGATGACTTACCTTGGACACTTTGTGGCCTTAAGGCTGTACCTGTGTAACCAAATAAACCCCCTTTATAAAAGCCAATCCATTTCTGGTATTTTGCTTAATGGTAACATTATCAAACTGGAACAGATTTTGGTACCAGAGAAGTTGGGTGCTGCTGAGTTTGCAAATACCAAACATGTTGAAATGGCTTTTTAAATGGATATGGGGAAGATTCTGGAAGAATTGTGAGGAGTTTGATAGAAAAGGCCCAGATTGCTTTGAAGACACTATTGATAAAAATATGGGCTCTAAATATACTTCTGATGAGACCTGAAACAGTAATGATGAATGTGTCATTGCCAACTGGAAGAAAGGTGATCCTTGTTTCAAAGTGGTGGAGAATTTGGCAAAATTGAGTCCTGGTGTCAAATGGAAGGTAGAATTTGAAAGCAAGGAGCTGGGGTACTTAGCTGAAGATATCTCCAAACTAAAAGTGGAAAATGTAGCCTGGCTTCTCCTTTCAGCTTATAGTAAAATGCAAGAGGAAAGGGATAAGCTGAGAACTGAACTCTTGGGTTCAAGGAAACCAGAAGTTGATGGTCTGGAAAACTCTGGGCTTCCAGAAAGTGAAACACCAGAGGCTGCAGCCCCATGTGAGGATTTAATGAAACCTGGAACCAGCCAGCCATTTCAGTACAAGCCAGGATTGGATTTGGAGTTATCCAGAGAGGATTTTTGGAAAGTCCTATTGTTTGTTGGTTTTGACCACTGTAAGCTGTGTGCCAAGCCAAAATTTTTTTGTGAGATCTGTAAAAATGGAGCCACTGCCAGTCTGGACTTGGAGAGATGGACAAGGAAAAAATGGAAGAAAAATTTATTCAAAGACAGAACCACAGAAATTAAGGTATGGTGTCAAGAAATCTCAGGCAAGGAGAACAGAGCAATCCATGCACATGGAAAGGATGAGTTTGCCCTGAGGGCAGTGGGTTGGCCATCCACCTGGATGCTTAGGAAGAGTGCTGCCATCTCAGGCCTCAGAGATGATGGACCACATTCCCCAGGGATTAAGGAGAGCCTGGCCACCATCCCAATCCTTGGAGAGGGGAGAGATTTTTCCCCAGAGAGGCAGGGTCTAGGTGGCACCCCAATGCTTGAGGAGGGTGTGGCCAAGAAGATTGTGGTCTCCCCAATGTGTGGATATATTAGAGCACTCACCCCAGCATTTGGAGAGAAAAGGGCTGCTGCAAAGGCCCTTGGAAATGGTGGGACTGCCTCTCTCTCAAGCCCTGAGAATAAAGCATAATTCTGTAAATGACACTCAGACTTTAAAATCTGCTGAAGTTTGCCCTGCAGGTTTTTGGAACTGTTTCAGTCCCATAACCCCTGCTTTCCTTTCAGTTTCTCCCTATGGAAATGGGAATATTTGTCCTATGACTGTCTCTCCTTTGTATATGGGAAGCACATAACTTGTTCTGACTTTCACAGGTCTACAGCCAGAGGAGAATGTTAGGACTTTGTACTCACTTATATTTTGATGGAATGAATGTATTTTTGCATTTGGAGAGAACATGTCTTTTTCGGGTCCAGGGGGTGGAATGTGCTGGTTTGAATATATTACGTTCCCCCAAAAAGCTATATTCTTTAATGCAATCTTGTGGGGGAAGGTTGATTAGTCTGTTGATTAGGGTGGAAATGTTTGATTAAATTATTTCCATGGAGATGTGGATCTTGCCTATTCAGAGTGGATCTTAATTAAATCACTCTAGTACTATAATAGACTTCACAGACAGAAGGAGCTCAGAACAGCTGGCTGAGAGGGACATTTTGGAGAGAAGCTAAGAGCTGACACTGATGCTGACACTTGGAGATGCTTGCAGATGTTTGGAGATGCTAGCCCAGAGTTTGCTCCAGAGAACCTAAGAGAGACAAATTCAGAGACATTTTGGAAAAATCCATTTGAAACCAAACCCCAGGAGCAAAGGATCATCAGACACCAGCCACATGCCTTCCCAGCTAACAGTGGTGTTCTAGATGGCATCAGCCTTTTTCAGTGAAGGTATCCTCTTGTTGATACCTTAATTTGGACAATTTCAAGGCCCTCAGACTGTAAGTTTGTAACTTAATAAACCCCCTTTATAAAATCAAATCCATTTCTTGTATTTTGCATAATGGCAGCATTAGCAAACTGGAACGGCTGGATATTAGCAATAGCCACTTGAAACATAAATAAAATAAGCATGCTCACAATAGCAAAAATGATGACTGAAATATAAACTCTTGCATCTTATCCTAGGCTTGAAGCTCAAAAATTCAGACAGCTCCAGTTGGAAGTGTCATATATACCTCAGACTGAATATTGCAAAATAAACTCAATGTGGCTTTCCTAGTCCTAATCTATCTCATGGATTCTGTCTCTCCATTTGTCACATCACCATCTTTCTGTGCAAATACCCAAGTCAGAAACCTTGAAGTAATTGGATTTATTATATGAATATCTTTCTCTCCTTACCCTTAAATCCATATTCTCTCTAATTTTTCCTCTATATGCTTTAATCAACTTTATTGAGGTGTAATTTCCACACAGTAAAATGCACAGGTTGTAACATACAATTTGTTGAATTTTGACAGATGTATACACTTGTAAAACCACCACCCAAATCAAGGTATAGAGTAAGTCCATAATCCTCAAACGTTTTTTCATTACCTTTTGTAATAATACTCACTGTACCAAAGTAGCCACTGATCTGAGTTCCATTACCACAATTTAGTGTTACCTGATCTTGAGCTTCATATAAACAGAATCATTTAGTGTGTATTCATTTTTGCTTGGTGTTTTGGTTTGCTAAATCTGCTGAAATACAATATACCAGAAAATGGGTTGGATTTTAACAACGGGGATTTTTTGAGATGTATGTTACAATTCTGAGGCAATGAAAATGTCCAAATTAAGGCATCAAGATGAAGATGCCTTCTCTGAGAAAGGATGCTGGCATCCAGGGTTCCTCTGCCACATAGGAAGGCACATGAAAATGTCTACTGGTCCTTCTGTCCTGGTTCTGGTTTCAATGACTGTCTCCAAATATCTCTCAGAGTTTCTCTCTCCAGTCCTGTGGGTCCTTGTTTGTTTCCCCAGGGGCAGTTCTTTTCAAGCTCTTTCTCTCTCTCCATGAGCTCTCTTAAAGGACTCCAGTAAAGGATTAAGACCCACCTTGAATAGGAGGGGGTCTCATATCCATGGAAAGAACCAAATCAAAAGGTCCCACTCAACAAAAGGTCTGTACCCACAAGAATGGAGTAAAAGGACATAATATTTTCTGGGGCACATAACAGCTCCAAGACAGCACACCTGGCTACTTTTGTTCAATACAATATTTCTGATATTCATTCATGTTGTGTGCAGTAATTAGGTCATTAATTTTTATTGTTGAAGATGCTAAAGCAAATGTTTCTTAAGATCATTGACCCTGCCAATATTCATGTCACAAACATCTTTCAAATTTCCATCATTTCTATTTATGGTATGGATTACTTACTTGCCTTTTGAAACACCTTCTTCATACTGCTTCAAAGCACTCTAAAAAGGCCTCAAATTTTTCTCTGCAACTTATTTATAAAATATCCATCAATGAATCCTCACAAATGATAATGTGCAAGTGTAAGCTTCTTACCACTACATATATGGTCATTCAAGATATGCTCTTTCCCCCATTGCTTTCTTCATCTCTTGCTGTCTCCTACCTCCTTTATCATGCTTTCAGATTTTCTCATTGCATTTAAATCCTGACATATTTTGCTGTTTCATATCTTCTTTTTCTCCAGTGGTTTCATCTGCCTAAAATGTTTTTCTTTACTTCTGCATTTAGGTGATGTTTCTTTCAAAGTTTGAATAGGAGAATATCAGTCAGAGATGAGAATGAGGTAGTTCAGGGCAAAGAGAACAGTGTGTTCAGAAACTGAGGGATGTTTAAAAAGCATGGTGAGATGGTGTAGGTGGGTGAGCGGGAATAGTAAAAGTAATTTGGTATTGTTAGAGCTAAATATCTGAGGGGAAATAGCAGGGGCTGACACTGAAGGTGTAGGTCGGATCCAGACTATATGCTTTGCTAAGCAGTTCAGCCATTATCCAGTGCATATGATAAGAAATGCTTGGAACGTTTTATATATTAGTTTTCTATTGCTGTCATAACAAATCACCACAAATTTCTTGTCTTAACAAAACACAAATTTATTATCTCATATTTTTGTTGGTCAAAAGTCTTGATTGGCTTGACTGGTTTATATGATCCTGGTCTCACCAGACCCAAATCAAAGTGTTGACTCTCTGAGAAGAATATGCTTCCAAGCTCATTCAAGTCATTGGAAGAATCTGACTCAGATGTAGAACTGAGAGCCCCATTCCTCCCTGGCTGTAAGATGGGGGTTGCCATTAGCTTCTAGAGGCATCTTTCTGGTCCTTGCACAAGGGCTCTCTTCATTACAGAATCAGCAGTGGCATGCCACATCCTTCTCACACTTGGACTCTCAGTGGCTTCATTTTTGCTGCAGCTTTTCTGCTTGCAGCCAGAGAAGGTTTTCTTTTTTTAAGAGTCCATATGAACACATTGGCCTCACCTGGATAATCCAGCATAATCTCCCTGTCTTCATATCCCTAGGCTTAATTATATCTGCACAGTCACTTTTGTCATGTATTTTAACATATTCAAAAGATCTGGGGATTAGTGGATGGACATCTTTGGGGTTTTTGCTTGTCACATACATGGAGTATGCTGAGCTCAGATCTTAAGTTTAGAAGGACTATTCTGGTGACAGGATAGAAGTTAGATTTGTGTATAGCAGATGCCTCCAGTGACTCTATCACATCCCTTCAAACCAACTCTGATTTCAGTCAAACCTTGTGAGCTCAAATTCACCAGCTACTTCCAGTGTCCTCCCTCAATTGCAATCCATATCATTTCCCATTTGTCCTAGGAGCTTTGTAGAGTTTCCTCACAAGCACTGCTTAGAATTCTGATGTGTGTGTGTGTGCATGTGTGTGTGTGTATGTGTGTGTGTGTGGTGGGAGAGTTTTAAGGTTTTCAGGAGTAACTCTTAATCCATGGGGTACATAAGTTCATATATAAATACCCACCATCATCTTTCATATAGATGATTCTCTCTGCTTCTCAGAGTTCCCAGAGGAACTGATCCCTGGTGCCCATGCCAGTAAGTCATCCCCTCATCACTGCTACTTGTGATCACTTTCCAAACAGACAACCAGTACCCAAGTCCTTGCCTCAGATTTTGTATTTGGGAGAACCATAACCAAAATAAGGAGCAATCCTGTCCTAATTTACAGGAAGAACATTATTTTTTTTATTTATGAGGGAATGAAAGACAGAACAAAAGCAGTATCAAAAAGGGCTAGATGAAAGAAAATAGTTTAAGACATGCAACTGATAGTATTTAGAAAATAATTCACTACGGAAGCATAACAAAGTAGGAGGATTTGAGGTTGACTTCCAGGGAAGGAAGATTAAGAGAAGTGAGATTGTTCCAGCCTGACTCAACCCCAAGACCAAAGAACATATCAGGCAAAAAGTTACCCATGAGTTTTAATTAGGGATTGTCTTACAGGAGGATTATTTCTAATAGCAGCTGTTGGGAAATGGAAGTCAGTGATCCACGTAAACAAAAGTAGGGGAATGTCTTATATAATTAAGCCGAGCCTCATTAGACTTGGTTACAAAGAAGCCTTGGGTGAGTTTCATGAAAGTTGATTACCAACAGTGATTAGGCCCAGTAACTTTCAATGGCTGTGCTCTGGTCTTGTTTGCTTGAGGCTCCATCCTTTCCCTTAGAGAGGGGGGGTTCTGACCTCTGGGCTGCCACAATACACCCCCATGCAGCAGTTTGGTTGACCATAAGACAGACATTGTATCTATATTCCATAGGAACAGTATAAAGGATCATACTAGATTGCATGGCTACTGCTGTCCAGGTACTGTGGGCTGATACATCAGTATACCAAGCAGACTCTGGCACACTGCCACATTTGTCAATGGTTGGCATAGAAACAGCCACCTTTGGGGGGGGGGATCAGCTGGGAATGTTGTTCTTCCAAATAAGAAATGTCCTAGAATATTATGCATTTCTGCACTTAAGGGGCTGTTGTTGAAGATGCTGTGTTGCAACAGATAGGCTTTTCATTTTGTCAGAGTGCTCCCTGAATGTGGTTTATTTGCTGCCTTTTATCCATCCCTGTATGGGCACTGCAGTGTATGATGACACAGAGCATTTCTGGGGTAGCCCTTCAACTTGTACAGGACATTATAGGCAGCACATGGTTGTTTTTCTCAGGGGCTATATTGTAGCTCAGTTCCTTTCCAAAGCTGAGACCAAAAGCCAAGGGTAATTGTTTTTCCTGTTGCCTTTGCCACATGTTCCACCCAAAGCCAGTGTCAGTACTGGCCATATCCAGTTCACAAGGCACGTCTGGGTCCAGCCTCCCTTAAAGCTTAAGCATGTGCAATGGCTCCTGCAGCCCTTTCAGAGGCAGACTGCTGTGGAATGTCCCATTCCCATGTTTTTATTTTCCTAACTAAGACATACAAAGGTTTTAGGATTTTGCTAAACGGGTTGTAAATAGTCTCCAATAAACAAACAAACCAACAAAAGCCATTAACTATTTAGGAGTATGTGGGGTGGGATAATTTTGCACTTTATCAACAATAGCAGGACTAGTCTTAGTCTTACCTGACCAAAAAACTCCCAAGAATTTGACAGAGTACCCTAGCCCTTGAAATTTATCCCAATTCACTGCCCAACCTTGGCTTTCAAAGTGGGCCACTACAGAACTGGTGGTCTCCAATTCGGCAAGACAGTTACTTGTTAACACAACATCATCAATATAATGAAGAAGAGGGACCTTTGCTGGAGGCTTCCACATTTTTAAGTCTTGGGCTACTAGACAATGGCAAATAGTGGGATTATAGAGATATCCTTGTGGTAGCATGGTAAATGTCCACTGTTGTCCTTCCCATGTGAAGGTCAGTGCAGGCTGGTTGTAGGGGTCTAAAGAAATACTGAAAAAAAAAAAAAAAAGCATTAGCAAGGTCTAACACAAAATGAAACTGGCCTAATTGCATACTTATATCCTGTAACAAGGTAGCTATATTTGATACAGCTGCAAACAAAGGAGGAGTTACTTTATTAAGCTCTCTATAATCAATAGTCATTTGCCACGTTCCATCAGTTTTTCTTACTGGCCAGACTGGGCTATTGAGTGGGCTGTGAGGGGGATTATAATGCCCTCTCTTTCCAAATCCTTAATGGTGGTAGTGATTTCTTGATAGGCCCTTGGTAACTTATATCGATGCACTGTCACCATGCATCTAGGGGAGAGAACCTTTACCAGTGACCATGTAGCGTGTCCTCTAGATGGTTTTGACCTCCCAGCTATGGTGATGGAATTCACCTACAGTAGTTTGCAAACTATCAATTCCCAAAATATATTTTTGAATAGGAGATATTTACACTGTGTACTTTTGAGGTGGTGACTGGCAAATCTTCATTAATAGTTGTTGTTGTGTTGCTTTAATACTTTGGCCCCCATATCCAGCATATGGTTACTGTAGGGCCCCTGACAAATGGTCATTTCCCATATCTTAAGGTGTATTCTGCTCCAGTGTCTACCAAGGCCAAAGCCCCATGTTCATTAGTGGGGTACCAAAATATGGTTAGTCCTATATATGGCCTCCTGTCCCCCAGTGTCCCTGTATATTTTTCTTATTTGGGGATCTCAACCTACCCCCTATGCTGGGGGGAAGGAGGGTCTCCCAGACCTCCACAGCTAGGTGAGTGGAGGGCTCTTTAGGTGGTAGCAGCCATGTCTTTTGGCCAGAATCCACATCCTCCTCTAGTGACCTGGTTTCAAACAATAAAACTCTGCTCCTTTGTGTATATTTTCCACAGTTTAGCTAATACTGCATTTGGCTGTGCATCAATATCTTCAACTTGAACTCCAGCACTATTAGATCTCTCCACATTTGCCTAACCAACACCCAGTTTGGACCATCATGTCCCCTTTGGACGTGACCTATAGCTCTGACTCCAACTCTCCTTTGACTTATGCAAGGTGTCTCTCCCAGGTGTGTAATCATTTGGGCAGCCTGTGATATAGGATTTCCTATAAGTGGGCTGAGAATGGGCACCAAAGTCCAATACTATTGATTGGGAACAGTATGTAGAATTTTCTCATTAACTCCTGTGGTGTAAGTTAAACCATATGCTTCATCCCTAGACTTCTGAATACATCTTGTAGTTCATCAATGGTATTCTAATAGGGGGTTTGATGAAGCAAATCCCCCTCATGGGGCCACACATCCTTCCACTGGAATATAAGCCAATTAAAGAACAAATTTTTTTCCATTTTAGGGGCTAATAAATATATGCATTGATTCAGAGAAGGATGGGTGATAAGTGAGGACAATTTACTCATCTCATACCAGGAAAGCAGTACAACATTTACACCAATATGCCACAATCTCAATAGCCAATTTGATAAAAGTTCTTTAAGGTTTTTGCTATACTGAGCCCCAATTTCTTGCAATACAGAAGTAGTAAAAATCTCACATTGTAATATGTATTCTTTGCTCAATGGGTGCAGCTAGGGGCTGTGGCCATGTCAGTGGCATCATCCCCATCCACCTGGTTGGGTTGGTATATGCTCTGACTTTATCTTACATTGGCCCAGATGGTGAGCAAATTTATACCCTTTATCCTCCTTCTTCCAGTTAGACTGGGAATCCTCATCATCTGAAGACAAGTACACTGGGTCCCAAACGTTGGTATCCCAATCAGGGGAATTTAGACTACACCTTACTTGAAACTTAGGTAACTTCCTCCCCCTTAACCTAGCATAACAACATGTTAATATTTCCAAATTTTCTTTCAGTCAGCATGGCCTCTTATTTAAAGAATCTTTCAACTCTGCTTGGGCTACCCACATATCCCTCTCTAACTTAAGTTCCTCTTTCAGGTGGTGAATTACCACTTTGACCAACAAGTACTCTTCCACAGCTGATCAGAGGGCCTCCAAAAGTGGCCAGGCTATAGCTGTGGTGGCCTGGCAGCTTTCCTTTTCTTATAAAATCCCAACTGTCCTGAAGCCTGTTACAGGAGGACTATTAGGCCAGCCTAGGAATTATAAGCATCTCCATACTCCCTCAGTAGTTCCCATTCATCTAGGAAGGTTGCCACCACTCCCCACATGGACATTGGAGGCCATCCACTGATTTCCTCTGGGAAGACTCCTTTACCACTACTCATGACTTCTATGGCCAGTGGTTCTTTGGTCTCCTGGTTGGCCTGCCAAATGTCCCAGCCTGATTCAACCCCAAAACCAAAGAACATGGCAGGCAAAAAGTTACCCATGAGTTTTAATTAGGGACTTACTTACAGGAGGATTTTTCCCGATGGTGGCTGGTTGGGAAATGAAGTCAATGATCCATGCTAACAAAAGGAAGAGGAGTTCCTTCTACAGTTCAGAAGATCCTTGCTAGATTTGGTTACAAAGAAGCCTCAGCTGAGTCTCAAGAAAGTTTATGTCAGCAGAGCATCATGAGATTTGGTTACAAGAAACCTCAGCAGAGTCTCGTGAAAGTTGATTACCAACAGTGATTAGGCCCAATAACCTTCAATGCCTGTGCTCTGGCATGCGGGCCACTGCGTGATTAAAGCTCCACCCATTTCCCTAAGAGAGGGGAGATTCTCACTCCTGGGTAGCCACAGAGATGGTATTAAATCCATTCTCAATATGGACCTTGAACTAATCTGCAACGATTTTGAAATATCTGAACCTTAGCTAGATCTAAGCAAGGAATATGGAGAAAGAATTTAATTGTTACAGAGTACTATATTATTATTTTGGTTAAGTAATTCAAACATTAAAGAGTATAGAAATTTTATTTAACACTTTTATAGTTCTTACTATGAGCCAGGTACTGTTCTAAGTGTTTTATAATATTAACTCAACTAATCCTTTTAATAGTCTTATTGATAGATACTATTATGATCAGGTTATTTTACAGATAAATAAACTGAGGCACAGAAATATTTAGAAATTTGTCCAAGCTAACACAATTAAGGAGTGGTGGAGCTGGTGTTTGAACCCAAGACCCTTGGCTCCAGAGTTGGAGATATCAGCTCTATATTATTCTGTACTTTTTAATACCATCTGTTCTGGTTTACTAATGCTTCCGTTATGCAAAATACCAGAATTGGATTGGCTTTTATAAAGGGGGTTTATTTGGTTACAAAGTTACAGTCTTAAGTCCACACAGTGTCCAAGGTAAGGCATCAACAATAGTGTACCTTCACTGAAGGATGTTCATTGGTGTCTGGAAAACCTCTGTTATCTCAGAAGGCACATGGCTAGCACCTGTTTGCTCCCAGGTTGCATTTCAAAACGGCATTCTCCAAAATGTTGCTTCTGAGGTGTTTTGTCCTCCCTTAGCTGCAGCTCCTCTTCAAAATATCACTTTCAGTTGCTCTCTGGTCCCTCTGTTTGTAAGCAACTTTTATAGGACTCCAGTGAACTAATCAAGACCTACCCTGAATGGGTGGGGCCACATTTCCATGGAAACATTCAATCAAGAGGTCACACCCTAATCAAAGGTGTCACTCACAGTTGAGCAGGTCACATCTCCATGGAAGCAATCAATCAGAAGGTTCCAACCTAATCAACACTAATACATCTGCCACCACAAGTTTGCATTAAAGAGTATGGCTTTTTCTTTGGGACATAATATATACAAACCAGCACACCACCATACTACTACTGCTGCTACTGCTACTATAAATATTAAAAACTATTAAAATATAAATATAAAAAATATGTGGTAGACTGAAAAACATGGCCACAACATTTTTGTTACCTTTTTATAAAGAGGAGGACTTGAATTTTGAATCCACATCTTGAATACAGGCTGGCCTTGTGATTTGTTTTCACCAACAGGATTGGGAAAGTTCAACATTGTGTGAGTTCTGGAGGCTATCCTCAAGAGTCTTTCCTATTTATGTTTTTTCTCTTTTACAGGGAAATGCATGCTAGACTACTGAATGAAGAGAGACCAACTGGAAAGATAGTGATCAGCCAATTTGCAGCATCATGGCCACAGATATATATGTGAACAAGACCATCTTAAACCATCCATATCCAGAGGTCATCAGCAGACTGCAACCATATGAGGAAGCCCAAGAGAGATTAGAAGAAAAACTGCCTGGTGTAACCACAGAATTTTATGAAATAATAAATAACTTTTAAAGCCAATAACTGACTCAATGATTAATGGAGATACCACTCACACAATCAGAATTAATTCTAGTTTCTGTTAAAAGCAGCAAGACAGTACAAATGTTGTTGCTAAAATTAAGAGCTGGCAATTAGACTTCAACTTTCAAGAAGGAATGATAATATTGGCAGAGAACTATTTGTACATAGGCCATATATTTTACCTGTCCCTAAAACAACCATAAGCCCATATTATATATATTATAGTTTTGTGCATAAAATTAATAAATTTAAAGGCATAAAAATTCAGAAAAGAATATGGCCTTTGTAATCAGATAAGCTGGCATTGAAATAACTACACTTATTTTTTTCCTGGATGCCTTTGCACCAGCTTCTCAACTGCTTTTTGCCTTAGCTTGCTCATTTGTAAAATGATATATTAGCATCTAATTCATAGAGCTGCTTGTTAATTAATATAGTTACACATATAGACACCAATTATAATGTCTGGCTTAAAATTGGTGTACAAGCAAATATAGTTTATTTCCTCCTCAAATATCTAAAGAAAACACAGAGTTAATTCTACTATAAAGAACATAGTGTCATCTCTCCTCAGTTACATGGGTAATAAATTAGAATTTTGCAGTAACAACTTTTTCACTGAGTCATACCTGAAACAGTGCTTACCCAGTAAATAATAAATTGAAAAAAATATATATCTTCAGGAAACATCCTGTCTTCAGGGAATGGAGATATCAGTTAAAGTTTCCCTTGTTATTATTTTTATTTACCTTACTTTTTTTTTTTTTAAATCTTAAATTCTTACATAAGGAATCTAGGAAAACAGATCTACAATTGCCTCTATTATAGCCTCCTCAGGACCTAATTGCCATAAGGTATGTACACTGGTGGGGCCTCTTTTTCACAGTATCAGTTATTATCTTGCAGGAGTGGCACCTCATGAGAGCTTTTTTTTTTTTCCTCTGTCAGTGCAGAGTCAGACTCAAACTGCCTTTATCTGTAACATTTCTGCAGATTCAGTAGGTGTTAACCATCTATGTAACTAAGTGTTCCAGTTTGCTAATGCTCCTGTTATGCAAAATACCAGAAATTGATTTGTTTTATAAAGGAGATTTATCAAGTTACAAATTTACAGTTCTGAAGGCCATGAAGATTTCCAAATTAAGGCATCAACATGAGTATATCTTCACTAAAGGAAAGTCAATGGCATCTGGAAAACCTCTATTAGCTGGGAAAACACATAGCTGGTGTCTGCTGATCCCAGGTTGTGTTCCAGCTCCTCTCTTAGCTCCTGTGCATTCTTCAAAATGTTGCTCTTGAGGTGTTTGTTCTCTATTAGCTTCTCAGGAGCAAACTCTGGGCTAGCACCTCCAAAGCATCAGCAAAAGTCTGCTTTCAGTGACCATCTCCAAAATGTCTCTCTCAGCTGCTCTCCAAAATTTCACTCTCAGCTGCTCTGCAGTCTTTCTGTTTGTGAGCTCTTTTACAGGACTCCAGTGATTCAATCAAGACCCATTCTGAATGGGTGGGGCCACACTTTCATGGAAATAATCTAATCAAAGGTATTACCTACAGTTGGGTGGGTCACATATCCATGGAAACAACCTAATCCAAAGATTTAAACCTAATCAACACTAATATGTCTGCCCCTACAAGATTGCATTAAAGAACATGGTGTTTTGGAGGACATAATACATCTGTGCTGGTTTGGATGTATTATGTCTCCCAAAATGGCATTATCTTTGATGCAGTCTTGTGTGGGCAGGAAATGTGTTGGTGTTGATTGGGTTGGAGGCTTTTGATTGGATGTTTCCATGGAGATGTGATCACTCAGCTGTGGGCGAGCTCTTTCACTGGATAATTTCCATGGAGGTGTGGCCCCACCCATTCAGCATGGGCCTTGTTTAGTTTCTTGTAGCACTATATAAGCTCAGACTGAAGGAGCAAGCTTGCTACAATGAAGAGGGACACTTTGAAGAACACACAGGAGCCGAGAGAGACCATGCAGATAAGAGACAATGTGAAGACGGCCATTGAAAGCAGACTCTTGCTCCGGAGAAGCTAAGAGAGGACAAGCACCCCAAGACCAACTGAAAGTGACATTTTGAAGAGGAACTGTGGCCTAGAGAGGAATGTTCTGGGAGAAAGCCATTTTGAAATGCAACCTGGGAGCAAACAGAAGCCAGCCACGTGCCTTCCCAGATGAGAGGTTTTCTGGATGTCATTGGCTATCCTTCAGTGAAGGTACCCAATTGTCAATGCCCTTCCTTGGACACTTTATGGCCCTAAGACTGTAACTGTGTAACCAAATAAACCCCCTTTAAAAAAAGCCAATCCATTTCTGGTGTTTTGCAGTCTGGCAGCATTAGCAAACTAGAACAACTACCAAACTGGTACACCAAGGGACAAAGCAATTGCCCTTCCTTGGGTATGTTTTATGGAGCGTTCAACTGATTCATTCAGGTTAACTAGAACTTTGCTGTGAAGTATCCCTACAAATGTTGAAGTCATTTGAAGATCCAGCTCAATTATTTCCCTCCATTCAGCAGTGTTCAATATAAGAGACACTGCTCCTCAATAAAGTTCTCAGGAACCATATTAACAAGAGTTTCACAGGAAATTGCTTGAAAAAATATACAAAATGACTCAATTCCTTCTCCAAATAAGCCCTTACTTCCACCTTTCCTTGCCCTCCTTTGTCAGATTCTCTTACTTGAATTACCTTTTAGTAGTACAGTTTTCATGGGTACAGTCAATTTATCAAAATGTATAGATGCGCATGTTCTTTTTGTTGGAGCTCTACCTTCCAGCTCTAAAAGGGGAAGCTCAACTGAAGCAGATTCTGAATTAAATTTTGCCTTTGCTAATGCTGAAAGCAGCAACAGTGGAATGGAACATTTAGCCAAGCTGCCATCAGTTTGTGGCTCCCTCCCCATCCATTTTGTTAGTTCCTGATGTACATGTTCTATCATTTCCAGATTCCACTGGTAAGTTTTGTTATTTTGTTTTCTCCCCAAGAGAATTCCAAACCTGTGCTACTTCAAATAAAGGGGAGCTCAGCATCTACCCTAGTGTCAACCATTCTTTTTCATCATCTTTATAATATTTTTATTTCTAAACAATATCTTGGTTATAATTTCAATTAAAAATTAATTGCAGCAATTGTTATAAGCAACCCTACTTCTGACACCATCTTCAGTAATTGTGGTAGTTTGGAAAGGTTTAGATTTCTAAGGAAGACTAACAGAATCCAAAATGACAATGCTTACAAATAAATAGTTTATTGAAGGGAAAAGATGCAATATAATGCCATTAAGTAAGACTATGCAACATAGCCAATGCTGCCTAACAGGAGAGGGTTTGCAGAGGCAGGGCATAGTGCAACTGTCCTCTCTCTATTTGGCCATACAGTTGTTCTTTTCTTTTTCAATTGAAGCAGGAACCACCAATAGTCAGAGAATAATTTGGAACCTGAAATGAGTCTCAGCTGAGGCTTCTTACATCTTGTTGTCACTTAGTCATATTCCTGCTATGAAGCTAGCCCCAATGACTGGGCCCTCAGGGAGTATCTTTGGGACAAGGTGGAAATCTTCATTCTCATTACTGTCAATAAACAAAAGCTGACAAGTCAGAGCTTACCTTGGATCCATGGTTACAAAGCAATACTGCTAATCAGTACTGTCATGCCTTAACAGTGAGTTAGAGCTGTGCAGATGTATCTTTCTTCAAGAAAGTATCTCAGGAAAATTCCAGGTCTTTTGGAATTAACCCTTATAGACAACAGGTAATTTACCTGGATTCAAGCTGCAAACTTCATTTCCCCCATGGTATGCAGCTGATGATATATTTTCTCTCTTCTTATGGCTTCCCACTGCTGTTTATTTAGCCTATCCCTCTCAGTGGTGTCAAAATTTATGGTCAGTAAAGGATTTGATCAGAGAAGAGGCTCGTGCTCCCTTATTTCCTTGCTTCTAGGAATCTCCTCATGGATTCCAGCTGCTCTGCCAGTTTCAGTCTCTATACTCTGTCATTTGAAGTTGTTAAATCATGCACTTTCTACCTCCTAATCTTCATTCACATGGTTGGGAAATGCACTCAGTTAAGAAAAACATTCACATTACAAATATGGCTTCACGTAGCCTACCTTTGCTTGCATTTTTGTTGAGCTCTCTGCACAAATATAATATAGGTGCCAGTCAGGAGTCTGACCAATTTATTCTCTGCATTTGATTCTCACTTATATCTTTAGTAAGGCTGTATTTTTTCCCTACCACCATTTTCCTCAGTCATGGATTGGGAGCTGGGCAGTGCCCTCAGGCCTGAAAACTACAAACTCACAGTTACGTTGTACTGCAGTTTTTCGAGATTAAATTCTTTTCATTTTCTGTCTACTAAGGATATATTCTAGTAGCTTTAAAAACATCTTTATTATTTTATTCATTCTGATAATTGCTATGTGTGGTTTTGTGTGTGTGTGTGGGGGGGGGGGTGACCACTTCACTGCTATGACATTCTCACTCATTTTTGTTGCTGCTTTTGAAGAATATTTATTTTTCTGATTTTAAAATTACTTTTTTTTTGGAGTTTATTATGAATTTAGTGTGAGAAGATTATTTACATTTTAGAATTTTAGAGGAAAACTTTAAAAGAAAATATAGCATATTCTAAAAATTTGTTTTAGAGTTCTTACAGGTTTCTGATTATTTCATTTTGTCTCTGCCTGAAATTTACCTTAACATTCAAAGGTCATAAGTTTACCTTAACTTTCTCTTTTTTGTCTGTGGTATTTTCTAGTTCATGTACATTGTGGCAGGATTTTTCTTTGTTTTAATTGTTTTCTTCCCAAATAAAGAACAATATATTGTTCTACTTGTGTAAGTTTTCAAGGAGCTATAAAATGAAAAGAAAGCCTAGGGGAAATTATGAAGAATAAAAATTCTAAGAATCAAAGGTGTTGGTTAATCTCTTAATTGTGCTTTAATAGTTTGTCATGTTAAAGAATAAATTATGTTGTGTGATACTTAAGTAGAATTCATTTATAATATCTCTACCCTTCACTTTGTTACATCAGCATGTAGGATTAAAACAATTCATAACACAGCACAAGTTGATTCTCAGTCCTGTTTCTTTTCCCGTCTGTTTCAATAACTTGATACATTTTTAGGAAGAAAATCATGTTTGCCTTCCTACAATGGAGAATAAAAACAAAACAAAGCAAAAAATTGTGTTTTCTATCCATTGTTTTACTACCACAAAATAGAAGTAACCTAAATAAAGAAAAGATTAATCTTATTTTCTATATAGGGCCAAAAATAACAGTTTAATATCAATTTTTTCAAAACCAATTTTGTCTCCAGTGTTCAAAAGGATTGCACTAAATAACTTTAGGCCAAACTGCCCAGTTCTGTGGAAGATGGTTTACTCCACATCGGTTCATGTAAAGGCACCATAAAATTAAATTACACTTTCCACAAATAATTTTCTAATGTTATTTGCTTATTTAGGTAAGTGACTGATAATATTTACTCTTAAATTTGTCTGAGTTTAAAATGATCTCTTCCAGGATTTATAGTGCATCAACTGAGGTTGAACAGAATACTTGTTCAAGCAACTTTCTCACCCAAAGTGCATTTGGAGGAAATTTTGGATAATTTATTTTCTCTTGCTGTCCATCTCCTTGACTTGTTAGAAGATGCTCTCTCTAGGCAAGGAAAAAAGTTAGCCTGATCAATTTTCATAATAATCGGGCAAATTAATTGGCTATATTCTTGCTTGTATAGTATGGATCTCCTTTTCATTGGTAAGACTGAACATGTCATTATAGACTGTGCTGTCCAATTCCTCCTGCCCAACTCCTATAGAAAGTTCAGCTTGGTGTGACTGATAACATAAAATAGGACAGCTAAGATGTCATTTCCCCTTTCCAAATTGTCCTCTTTTCTGCCAATATTTAGATAACAAATAGTTTATGTAAATGGATATTATTAGCAATTTTCCTTCCCAAGACACACTCCACACCCCACCATTCTTTTACTCTAGGTATATGCACAGATATACATATATATAAACTTTTAAGAGCCATTACAAGAATGTCTACCATCAGAGGAAGTAGTGTTGAAAACAATATCTATGATATGCATAATTTTGTTCAATATCTCAAGTAATTAATTATTTTGATACATTATTGCATAGAAACATTCTATCACATGAAAATTTTAATTTTTTTTTTTTTTCTGTTGACAAATAGTATTATATACCCTCATGCTTTATTTTAGCTTTGTCTGCCAGGAAAACATTAAAAGAAATGTAAAAACTATTACTCAATCATTGTGACTTCTATTAATGCCTCCCTCTCAAGGTTTTTATAATTTTAAAAAATCATTTATCTAGGCTGTACGTATAAAAATATTTTATAAAAATCCATTATACATAAGCAAATAAAATCTTGGATCATTTGGTAGCAATACACAAACAAGCCTCCCAACCATCCCCCCAAAAAAGAAAAGACATATGACCCACTCTGCTGCACTAGTAAAGGCACTACACTGGGAGTCCAGGGACCAACTGTCTTGAGTTTCTCTAACACAAATCAATTTTATAATGTTGAGAAGTGTATCTCCAACATGAGATAATTGGGGAAGGCAATTTCAAGATCCCTTACAGCTGTCTTACTTTAAAAAAAATCATTGAAAATGATCATTATAAAAATATCAAGAATCATCTCTTTTGCCAGTGCCATCACTTTAAATTAATTTATGCACTACATTTAAATTCAGAAAGAACTGAAGCTGTCATAGTGTAAGAGAATGCAATGTGAAACTTCTAGGTATGGATTTCACCTCTGCCACTTAATGGCTATGTGACCTTAAGTGTATTATTTAAATTCTGACTGCTCAGTTTCCTCTTTTGTGAAATGGGGATAATAATTGCACCTACAGAATGGGTTTGCTACGAAGACTAAATGAATTAATGAATGCAAAATTCTTAGAACAAATACAGTTGGCTTAGTAAATGTTAGCTACTAAAATTTGATTAAAAATTAAAGGTCTGTAGTCACAGAACTATCAACACAGTGAGTGTAGCTTTTAAGTAAATTATTTTGCAGTCATTTGATGATAACTATTTTAATTTATCTTCCATTAATCATTAACATAAAAATTAGGTCTTCATTTTCTTCAAAATAGTGCTACATCTGGTCTCTACATCTGGTCTCTCCTCACTTTGATAGCCATTCATATTCTAGTCCTTTTTCTTTTTTTTTTGCCTCTTATATCCAATTACCATGTTAGTCCATATTACTCAGCTCAGTGTTAATTATATCAATACATATAGTGAATAATATTATACACAATAAATATTGATTTGTTTACAAAGTTGATAAGAGACTGTTTAGCCCTATTCTGAATCTTGCTTAACTTAGTCTCAAGAAGTCCTTTCTGCACTTAGCCTAGCAATTGCACAGAGGTGGACCCTATGTGTTCCTAATGTACAGAAAGAAATGACAGTGCTAAAATCATAAAGGTAAGTCCCCTGTGTTGTTTCCTCTCCTTGGATTCAGAAGTGCCCATAATAATTGACTTCCAGGATTCAAGGAAAGAGGAAAGTCAATTAAGCTAGCATTTAAAACATCTCACATGAACAGACAGATTTATATTAGATTAAAAGCTGTTATACCTTATTCATCTTAGGTCATAGATAAAGAGGACATGGTAAATAGAAGTAAAATAATGATCTATAACAAGTAAAACCTGACCAACAGCAAGTGTAAAGTGTCAGGGTATCAAACTCTTTATGCTATCCATTTAATTTTTTGCATATGGGTTTTAGTTCATTTCCTACCTCCTAATGGCAATATACCTTTGAACATGTTATATAAAGTAAAAATAAATAAGTTTAATACACACAATAGCCATAGTATGCCAACCACATTTCCAAGAGCTAAAACTATTTTATTAGAAATATTAACATGACTTCACCCTTTTTGTTCAGGCATCTTCCCTTTTTCCTCTATGCCAAGGAATAGCAAACTTTTCATGTAAAGGGACAGAGAATAATTTTATTTAACTTTTGCAAGTCATATAGTCTCTGTCACAAGTTATCAATTCTGCCCTTGTATCAAAAAAGCAACAATAGACAATATTTAAATAAATGTGTGTGAATGTGTTCCAATAAAATTTTACAAAACAGTCAGACAGCTGGATTTGGCCCCACCTGCTCTACACCATTTAAAACAAGCATCAGAGATTTTCTTTAAAAGTTTCTACTTTAGGATGGCAAGAAGAAGCCCAAATTCTCCCACTCTCTCGGGGGATTCTTTAAAAGTGGAGCAATATTAAATGTTTCAACACGAAACAAAAATGTATTAACAATTGCTCTGAGACCAAAAAAAATCTCGGATTGACAAAATTTCTGTAACTTGGCTGTGTTGTATTTTCAAAGGCTAAGGGAAAGACTCCTTTTTAAGCAGTCCATGAATTAATCTGGCACATGTCCGTAAACCTGACTTGCTAATTCACTGAGGTGTCTGGGAATAAATATTGAATAAACAAATGCCAGCATGTATTAAATTACACTCAATTTATGTACAAATTCATCTGAAAAGTTATAAAATCCTGATTAACCAACTTATCTCTATGCATCTAAATTAAAGTGGTGCTTAAATGTTCCAAGTATTAGATCCTTAAGCTTAGAGTGAAATCACTGTTGCGTAACGAATGGAGCATTCCCATATGCAATTTAAATTGGTTATTGGCTCTTCTAATACTTTAGTTACCCTTTCCCACCAATTCTATACAACTACTTGAGATATAAGAACCCAGAGCTCCCACCACAGAATTCTCTGACGGAAAAAAGATCCCTTATTAAATTAACAAAATGGTACACTGTTACTAACATTTATGGCTTCAATATGCTAAAAGAGAAAAAAAAATGTGGTTAGTGTGAAGCTTTTCATCCTAATTGATTTACATCTTTGTTTTGCATTGAGTTGTGCATATGTGAATATTTACTCTTAAAGATTCTCAATACCCTGATTTACAGATTGATGTTTGATAGCTTTTGTGACAAAGAATGATTAGGCCGTTGTGTCATATATAAAAGTAAATATTGAAGATTTTGATACATCAAGATCTTTCTACCATCTGATTTTTACTCCATATTATCAATTTTAATAAATACATGCCTAAACTTATTTTTTCCTGAAAACAGACAGAAAAGTTACCTTTAAGTATCACTGGATAATGAACAGAAATGTTTTCTAGGGAAACTAAAGTAATGTATAGAGCATGCTATCTAGTGTACAGTTTTAAGTGAGAATAGGTTTCCATTGCTGTCTTATGTTTTTATTTAAAATGACCTTTCAGCTGATGCAATTCTCCAAAGTATAGGACCTTAATTCTGCATTTAATTTTAACAGGTTCAGATACTTATTGAACTTAGGTCATGTTAGAACCATATTTTTGGAAAATGGCTTTAATTAGGGTAGCTATTTAGAATTGGTGTAGTTAAAAATTTCTCTGGGAATCAAAAGATCTTCTCTACTATGATCAAAAGAGAAAATTGTAACTAGAAATGTATCTCAACAGAGTGCTAATAAAATATGCACTGAATATTCACCTTTTCCAAAAACATTAGTAGCAATGACTACATATACAAGAATTTTAGAAAAAATAATATGCCACAGTTTGTAGGAAGTTGAAAAGAGATGGTGTTTAGCTAAGGGGTACCAAAGACAATTTATTCATCAATTCATCCCCACCTAATATATATCACTAAGTAGAGTAGGCTTTTGAATGATTTTGGATACAGCTAAGTCAAAAATATTCATAATAAATTAAATGTTTAACCACTTAGCAGAAGTTTTATTTTAAAAATCACATTTTTATATTGACTTTTAAATTCATCCAAGTGCAAAGAGAACAGAGACACCAGATACAAATGATGTCACCTTAACAGGCATACAGCATTTCATAGATTAGATTTTTTTAAAAAATACTTAATTTTCATGATGTTCATGAACTTAACTCCATAAAACGGCTTCTCCTTGTGGCCAAGTGAAACCCAGAATATTATTTTTCTCAAGAAGATATGGTACAGATAGCCAACTTATGATTTTTCCTTTGAACTAAATATGTTTGTTTTGTGGTTATAGGAGTACAACTATGTTTACTACAGTGAGCCTTGCTAAAGTGAAAATGCAGAATTCCTAAATGGTCAAGGAATGATAAGAACAGTAACGATTAAGTGATAAGATGCCCTTGCAGAAACAACTAATGCAGAATTTCCAACTGGTCAAGTAAATGGTTGAACCCTGCTGACTGATTGATAAAATAGCAATGCAAATGTTATTTTGGTTGAGGGTATTAACAAGGAGAATACATTATATCCTATCACTGAGAAATCAAAATAATATTAATAATTACTCTTCAGTGCATCTCCTTACTAAGGGTTAGGCATTATGGTAAGTGCTTTACAGGATAATAGCTAAAAGTACTGAGCAAATATCACTTTCCAGAGACTATGCTAAGTACTTTTTCAAAATTCTAAGATGGTTCCCCAAATTCCTGTCCCTGGTGTGCATGCCCTTTATAATTCCCTCCATTTGAGGGAGGTGATGTCTGTGAATATTTTGGAATATCACTCCCATAATAAAGCAAAGGTGAAAGGATTTTGAAGATAAAATTGAGGACCAAATTCTGCTGATTTGGTGTTAATCGCAAGAAATATTATTCTTGGTTGGCTTAAGTTCATCAGATGAAAGCTCTTAAAAGACAAGAGAATTTAGAATTTGGAAGAGATCCTGAACTCCAGAAAGGAATGCAGCCTGGCCCATAACTTCTTTATGAGACTCTGAGCAGAGGACCTGGTTAGGCCAGGCCTAGACTTCTGACCTAGAGTTACTGAGAGATGATGAATGTGTTGTCTTAAGCCACTGAGTATATGGTAATTTGTTAGAAATAATAGAAAACTAATATAACTTTTGTGCCAGTTTAGATATATTACATCCCCCAACAAGCCATGTTCTTTAATGCAATCTTGTGGGGGCAGATTTATTAGTCTCTTGATTAGGGTAGAACTTCCTGATTGAGTGTTTCCATGGAGATGTGACTCACCCAACTGTGGGTGAGATCTTTGATTAAATTATTTCCATGGAGGTGTGGACCTGGCCCATTCAGGGTGGGTCTTGATTAGTTCACTGGAGTATTTAAGAGAGAAGCTAAGAAGCTGACACAGCCCCAGATGCTTGCTAAGGTTTAGAGATGCTTAGAGAGGCAGACAGAAGGATGTTTGGAGATGCTAAGCTAAGAGATGAAGCCCAGAGTTTGCCCCAGAGAAGCTAAGAGAGGACTCCCAGATGCTTCGAGAGGAACATCCTGGAAGAAAAAAGCAAGAACACAGAGGAGCTGAGAGAAAGGAGCTAAGACAGATGCCCAGAGACATTTTGAAGAAAGCCATTTTGTAACATGAGCTGGTTTGGATATACTATTTCTTCCAAGAGCCATATTCTTTAATGTAGTCTTGTGGGGGCAGATTGATTAATCTTTTCGATTAGGGTATAACCTCTTGATTGAATATTTTCATGGAAATTTTACCCCACCCATTCAGGGTAGGTCTTGATTAGTTTACTGGAGTTCTTTAAAGGGAGCTCTCACAGAGAGCAGAGAGAGCAAAATGCCCGGGGATAGGCTAAGACAGGACACACAGACATTAAACGCTTGGAAAATACAGAGAGAAGGATGTTTGGAGATGGTAAGCTAAGAAATGCTAACCCAGAGCTTGCTCTGGAGAAGCAAAGAGTGGACCCCAACGCTTAGATGCATAGGAGCTGAAGAAGCTAAGAGAGACCCAGAGACATTTAGGAGAAAGCCATTTTGAAATGCATCCTGGGAGCAAAGGACCAGCAGACGCCAGCCACGTGCCTTCCTAGCTGACAGAGGTGTTCGGGACACCATCAGCCTTTCTTCAGTGAAGATATACTCTTGTTGATGCCTTAGTTTAGATACTTTCATGTCCTTAAGATTGTAAATTTGTAACTTAACAAATCCCCTTTATAAAAGCCAATCCATTTCTGGTATTTTGCATAATGGCTCCATTAGTAAACCAGAACAGATTTATCTACACTCTTGATTTATTCACCCGATAAAAGGATACTGTTATGGCATTCTGGGAAAACAGCCTTTATTCAGCTTAGTCTTTCCTTTTCTATTCTTTGATGAGCCTTAAACTGTTATTTAGGACCCAAAGATTTTTTATCCCTGCTGTGTACAAAAGTTGATATTTCTACAAAGTCCATTCTTCTTTTCATCACTAAACATTTAAATTTCTTTGACAGAACATTGATGCCCTGTGGTAATCTGGTAAGTCACAGATCAATGTTAAGTGTCAGAAAAAGCATCTTAAAATAAAGCTATTGCTCTTAGAAAATATTCCAGGGACTAGACAAAGCACCATCATAATAATGTGATTGATTGCATGAACTGTGCAACTTATTTCACAATAACTTGAGTTGCATATGAGAGAACTGAGTACTACATTGAAATAACAACAAGAAATAACCATAGATTTAAAGATTAATAAAAAAAACTTCAGAAAATTAAAAGCAAATAATAAAAGTTTCCATTTGGGCCTTCACAAGTCTATTCTGCTAAAATTAATAATACTATTAATTTTTGCATATTGTTAGTGTTAAGAAAGCCATGTAATTTCATTGGAAAGTACAGTACACAGAACTACTGACAGCAATATACCATATCTTAAGTTTTCCTGTCAATACTTTTTAATGTTCATTTCTTTGCTGTCATAAAAAAAATACTTGATACAGTATTACTTTTTAATACAGAGGCATAATAAAGGCACAAAGGTGATATTGCTGTGAAATGTAAACAATGGGAATGTGAGAAGGAAAAAAGTCAAAGAAATACTAACATGAATAAATTGAGGAAAAGCACAAAATGTACCATAGTTAGTATTAAATTCATTGTTAATTTTTTTAGTGTAATAATTTTATCTTTGCTAAAATTTCTTAGATTTTGGGCTAGTGGTCTAGAATTACAGAATTAATGATAAAATTAATGACAAAACTAAGGACAAAATTGATAATATTATTAGTTTCAAAATGAATTGTATACTTACATGTATTATAAAGGGAATATATTTGATGCTTAGTACCTGGAAAGATGTATAAGTGGGAGTGTGTAGCAAAGAATGACAGTGTTTTAGATACATGGTATGGAGGAAATAATTTTCTTAAAACAGGCCTGAAGTCCCATTAATTAATGGTCCCTGCAATTGCCAAAAGCTACAGCTTACTTAGATATATTACTATAAGCCTCAGGAGATGATACTGCATTCCCCTAAAATAGGGGACCTATTTTATTTTATGCTTTTTAATTCCCATTGCCAATCTCTGAAGCAATTACTGCCTTCTTTCAAAACGTCTAGGAGTGACACTTTCTTTCAGGCAAGTACAATACTATCAGCCTTCCCAAATTTGCCTCCAATACAGGAGAACGCTTTCAGAGAAAAAGAAAGTTCAATATTTCACCTGTGTAGGTCAAGAAAATTGTCTTCCTAAATAGTACTCTAAGTATATTAAAACAGCATAGAAAATATGACATTTTTCCTACACAACTGCCTAGAAGAAGGTCCATAACCCATTGCTGATAATTAGTAAGGAGTTTTAATTCTTGTATTTATGAGGTCATTTATTTTAAAATATAATTGTTTCATCATGAGATGTCATGAAGGAATTATGAAGACTGAATTTGAGATTTACCTATAGAACTAAAAACTATTTTTTGGATAAATCTATAACTTGGAATACACTGGCCTTGCTTCCTGTATGTCTTAAAGATTTTGGCTTTCAATCTATCCTGTTAACTTTTAAAGATAGAGTGTTCCACAAATATGGTAATAAAATTTAAGAACTTTTATCCTTGCTCTTCAGACAACAAAAGGTAAAGTGATGTGAGAATCTCAAAGAAGCCTAAAAAGTTTGAGAGGCAATAAACAAAATAAAATAAATGTTGATGTTTAAATATATATCCACTTTCATAAACTTGCAGGCACACACACCCAATTCCCGTAGCACTGTGAAATTTTAACTAATCACTGGGCTCATATAAAGTCAAACTCTTTTCACAGAAATTGCATTCTCCTAAAAATCCTCTTTTAGTATCTTAGAATGCTGTATTTAGCATAGTTGTTCCTAGTTCCTAAAGACAAATGTTTAAATGGGAGTGTAATAAAAGAAAATGGCTGGTTATATTCTCCAGTGAATGGTAATAGTAATAAATGAAATATAATCTGACAGTTTAAATTTAATCAGTATGTCACTGTTTTGTCTTAATAGAGCAAAATCATCCTAGGTTGAGTACTTAATTTACTCTCAGCAGCAAAGGTGGGTAATGAAAACAAGAGTCACTCACTAGTTGAGTACAGAAGGTAGCACAATTAGGGTTGCTCATAACAATTCAAATTAGATCTCAGTCGTGGAAAGGATTGCTAATTTAGTCAAGTATAAGCTTGGAAGGCTCCATGAATTCAGCATATCAAATAGGCATGGCAGGCATTTCTTGATGGCTTCCTGACATTTCAGTGCTATAGTTTCAAGGTTCTGGTAATGTTAGCTTGCAAAGCACAAGGGCATGTAACAAAAAACGCTCTTTGTATATGTATACAAATAAGTTTTGCTTCTCTTTTTCCCAATGACTACATTTTCAAGTACTGACAAGGGCAAAGGGGAAGCAAGCAATTAGCACAGAGAAAGTCAGAAGTGAAACTATCCATTTTGTTTTGATACCAAGGGAATAGAAGTAGACTAAAGGATTAGACAAACAACCTGATCATTTAGATTCTGTTATGGGATGTACTGCAAAATGAAATGCTCTTAAGGAAGTCAAATTTATTTTGTGACTCATTTGCCCTTTGTGAAATCATTAGAAAATTTACTTCTTAATATATGATGAAGTGAAATTTGCTCATGTAAGCACTCAGTGGTAAACCAGGATGAAAATACTTGTTAGGAGGATTAAATGTTAGCAAAAGCAAAGTGTCTCATTTCACATGGCTTTCTCTAGCAATGATTACAATTTAGAAGTGAAGATGGTCACATTAAAATCATCACTAGATTAATGTCCTTAAAATTTCTAAGAAATTCTAAAATTCCAGAGATTCCTAAATATTGAATGCCAGAGAAAGAAATACTTGTTTGGGAAGGTTAGTAAACATTTACTATAGTAAACTAGGTGGTCAACTGATCTTGACTCGTGTGTGAACGTAAGATACACAAAATGGAAAATGTATAATTTTCTATGTCGTTTGCCAGTTATTGACGTGTGGAATTAATGGACTTTTCATAGCAAGGTAAAAACATTTCCCTAGTACTACAGCTCTTATCTTGTAAAATAAATGCTCATTGGGACCCAGGTACAATGGCATAAAAATTAGGTAAACTGTCAGAAAGCTGGTTGGTGAAAACAGTACTCTAGGCAAGATGGAATCAGAGCACAGCAGGTAGTATTGAGGGGCCATTAAGTTAAAAAAAAAAAAAATCAAATACCTGTCCTAAAGGGGTTTCCAAACTAAAGATAGAGATGCCCTATTTTACCTAAGAGGCGCAAGCATCTATTGAATGATTTCTCATATTTAGCCTTATGTACACTGAAAGAATGAAAGATATCTGTAAATCCTTCTCCATTTTAGTAGCACCTATAGTTCTGTTTCTTTTCATACCTGAACTAATGTAGGCAGTTGAACATTGTTATTTTGCATAATAATAATAAGTAACCATAATATACATCATTTTTATTGTTTGCTAGATAACTGTTCCAAGCAAAACACTCAAAATTAAAATGTTTATTAAATATCTTTATATTTAATAGTGTGTCAGACCCATTCAACAAATATTTATTAAAGCACAACATAAAAGGCAAGGAAGATGAGGAGTATATGTGTATTCTGTCTCTGAGGGGTGGGTGCAATTTTAAGTAGGGTGTTTAAGGTAGGCCTCATGGAGAAGGCCACATTGGAGCACAGACTTGAAAGAATTGAGGGGGCTGGCTGTGTTCCTATGAGGAGGAGCAGCTAGTGGAAGGTTCCCAAGGCAGTTGCATGTCTCTCATCAATGAGGAACAGCAAAGAAGCTTGTGTGCCTGGATCTGAGTGAGGGAGGAGGAGAGTAGAAAGAAATAGGAGAGGAGAGAGTGCAAGTGCCAGAGAGGAGGGTGGTACAGGTAGAATTCATAGGGCAAGGCATTTTGGATGGATATAAATACTTACATTTAATCTTTAAAAAGCCTTGCACAGATAAGGTATTCTAGTGTCTATTGTTATATAAATCAGGGTTTCTCAACCTTGGCATTACTGACATTTGGGGTCAGATAATTCTTTGCTGGGTGGGTCTGCCCTGTTCATTGTAAGCTGTTCAAGCAGCATCACTGGCCTGTACCCACTAGATGTCAGTCAACCAAAAATGTCTCCAGACATTGCCAAATGCACCTTGGGGGGATGAGGGAGCCAAATTGCCCCATTTGAGAACCACTGATATAAATAAACATAGTGAGGAAAAAAATTGATTTATCCAGGGTTATATAGCTAAAAACTAAACCTGGGTCTGTTTGGATCCAGATGCCAGATATTTAATAAGACACATTTTGTCCATTGCTTGACTGTACCATTCACATTTTTTTCTGCTTTGTTTGAATTAAAGATAATTGACTACAATAATGATGTTGTAAACTCTTGAGCAGTTTTTATCAGCATCACATAAAGTAAAAAGTGCTTTAAGTGGCAAGATGAGTTTACCTATAATGGGGTCCTGGAATTTAGCCAGATCATCAACCGTGAAGTGTTCACATCTCTGAAAGGAGCATGGATCACTATGGGATATGCAAATGGCTGTGACATGGTAAACTGGAAAGAGACAAGGGAAGAGGAAAAGCTGTGACATACCAAAGTACAATTTCCAGTGAAGCAACAGAGCCATGGCCAGCTGGGAAACCACTGCATCTGACTGACCAGCCTTGCATGCTGCAATAGGAAAAGTGTTTTAAGAAAAGATCTCAGGGAAAACGCTGTTATGTCTAGAAGTAGATCTCAGTATGAATATGGTCATGGAGAACAACATAATTTTGTCCATAAAATAGGGAAATTGTGTTAGTAAGCAGATAACTCTGAAAACTGTGATACAAAAAATATGACTGACATATATATGTATTTTAATTTATGTGTGTGGGAAGAGGGTTTGACCCATATTTTCCCATTTTTCCCATTCAGAACATTGCCTACTGCTTGTTAACTAAAATACTACTTTTTCTTCTTTACTCAGTAAGGACCACCATACAATCGTAATTTGTAATTATTCCAATATCATTGTTTCCTCCATTAATTTACCTTTTTTAGGAAAGGGGCAGCAGGTGCTCTGATGTAATATCATTACAGTACCTGGCATAACATCTTACGTACGAAAGGATTAAGGTGAACATTGCTTGAATACGTGAATGGTGACCAAATATGTCATGTCATTTTGGAAAAACATATAGTGTACTTTCAGAGTCATATACATATTGATAAGCTCTGAACAATGATTAACAGTAATTCAAATATTATGTTGATAAGCCAGTGACCTAGTGGAAGTAAATAAAGCATTTGAAAAATCATTGTGTCATACAAATGTGCACACACAGGCTCTTGTGTCTTAACCAAAGAACAAAAGAAGTAAGCCAATCTAGTTTTTTCTTGAAGCCTTATTTGTTTACTATAATTCAATTTATAAAACGAGGGACTTTTTGAGTGGTCCTAATGATTTTCTCTTTTTCAGCAAGTACTGTCTTGATATTGGAGATGTAATGAACTGGCTGCAAAAGGGAAAAGTTTTTTGTTTTTTTTTTAATTTTTTCCATGGAGGTACAACATATAAAATAATTAATGGATTTGATTGTTAGTAATGGAATTGTTTATAAGATGTAACTCTAGATCATAATTTATGATAATGTTTCATCAGTCTCTTTGAGTACCTGAAATTTACTAAATCATCTACCAGAGCTATAATACCTAGACCAAAAAGAATAAATATGCAATTCCCTATCAAATATATCCTATGTATGTTTGTCATCACCTTCATCTCCTAAAGGAGTATTACAGTTTATTTGAGCTTTCTGTTTTTTTTCTAAACTTTAAAATCTAACCTATTATTTTTAAAGAGCTGTGAAACAGTTCATAGTATTACTGTACCAGAATTAATTCACTTACTCCTCTAGATGAACTTTGAGGTTATTTCTTAATGCATTGTTTAAGGTGACTGTTGGGTAAGCTTTAGAAACATGTCTTAGTTCCTTTTTTCCACACATTTGTTACTTGGTTTTTTGGAATGAGCCAAATGTATAACTCCTATACTTTGTAGCAAAAACTCATTTTACACATATATATTTAAGATACTACCAAATAAACACAAGCAATAACACCTTTATAGGATAAACTTGTATATTTAATTGAGCTCATGAGAACTCTAAGTCTGGATTTTCAAACTTCAGTATGCCTTGCCTCCAAATGAAACTGAAAGTACCATGTCCACCCCAGAGAGTAATGTAATTACATGACTAATTTCAATAAATGAGTTCAGAAGACATACATCTCTTACTTCCACCTTGCTTATAGTGGCCTGGCCATTTTCCATTTTCCACTTTATGTTGTACCACAAATTGAATCAGCTGATACCATGGACTGACTTTTTTTTTTTTTTTTAGCACTGCTTGCAATGGAAGTCAAGATATTTTACTGCAGTTATGATCTGTGCTTCCTTGTCTGCTGAAATAGCAGAAATAGCAGAAATAGCAGAGGCAGTGATCTGGAAGTCTCCAATTCAGATTCTGGTACACCTATTCGAGTGACAAGAGAGGACAAAGGCTCAGAGAAGACGTATTGTGGGAGAAAAGGGAATATAAGGTATTCAGACAGAATAATAGAGAAAGGAGTAGAGAGAAAAAATAACTCAATACCCTGTGGACAGTATATATCACCCTCATTTTTGTTTTGTGAAATTGGCAGGTACAATATATGCCTGAAGCAGCTGTGCCTTTTTTTTCCCAGACTCTGACAGCAGGAACAGTGACTCCCTGATCAGAGTAAGTAGCTGATGTGGCTGGGGAAGTTGTGAAACTAAGATTGGGTAAGACATCTGGCATTGAATCTGAGGAACTGTTTTTGATCCCCAAAGATTGCTCTGTTTATTACAAACTTTGAGGATTCTTTTTTGTTCTTTCTGGCTAAAGTATGAAAATAACCATTACTGACCTTCTCTGTGTATATAGAAATCCTCAATCAGGCAGAGTTTTCAGAAGACTGAGTACTACTCGTGGTAACAGAGAATTAAGGTGAGAACAGTAGTAAAAACATCAGAGGAACTAGTTCTTAAATGAGCTAAAAATGTTCATTGAATTATTTTTTCAGTCAACTTTATTTTGAGTATTACTTGCCTTTCCTATCTACCATGAAATTCCTATAAGCTTGTCTCAGAAATTTATTTACACAGAACATATTATTTTGACTGAAAATTATAGACACATGTACAGATGTTAGACTTTGGCCTCTGTTTCAATTGATACCTCAGAGGTGGTTCCTGTTAAAAAGAAAAAAAAATAATGAAGTGGGGATTCTTTGGGAATTACTTAGACTTCACATCACGTCTATCTGAAAGGTTTTGATAAAGGAGACAAAAGTAATATCAATTGCTTCAGTTCTTCAACTTTCAAAATGAAAGAGACACTATGGACTAGTTCTTTCTTACACAAGCACAGTGATAAGGGGCAAAGCAGTAATCTGTAACATCAGCTTCCACTAATATGAGCCTTGGCTCACCTTGCAGATGGTTTTGTCAACAAAGGCTGGCATTCAGTGCAGGTTTTATGAGCTGTAGTAAGCCATTGTGCTTCTCTGGTCTTGATTTCCTCTACAATATAAAGAGATTGAGTTCATGATATTGAAGTCCTTTCTGTAAAAACCTATGAATTTATGACCAAGTGCTTATTTTAACTTTTAACTTTTTTTTCCTGCCCTTCGAACAGGATTTTGACCAAAGAAATAGCCTTAAGATGGGAAGTCAGTGGGATTTGTCCTGTCTTATTTTTTTCTAGTTTTATTTTAGTTCAATAATATGAAGAAGCAAATATCAAAGAATTTGTTGGGGGAAAAAATTGCCTAATGGAAAGTTAAATTTTAAAAATAATCATTTACTTTTGATCCTCCACAGCAGCATTTTTCTCAATTTTTAAAAGTTTATTTTTAAATTTTTATTATTTTAGTATAAAGAATTTATTTTTTCCGATCTTAAGCGTCAGTTACTACTAATTTTCATGTGAATTTTTTTTTCTACTGCAGTTAAAGGGCCACTACTGATCAGTTGAAGAGGGAAATGTTTGGCTTTCCAGTCAAGGTAAGGTGTTAATGAAAGTAATGCAAAGCAAATAAAAATAGCAGCCACATAAATCTGCCTGGCACTGTATCCAAGCAAAGAGCAATAGAGTAACTTAAAGAAATATGTGCATTTAGATAATCGGTTCCTATTTTCCTCTTTGGAGTTATGAGGCAGCAGTACTAGCAAGCTAGTGCACTTTTGTAGCACAAACACAGCTAAACCCAAGTGGTGAACACTGACAGCATCAGTACCTGCTCATAAACTGCATCAGTGTTTACCTCAGTCTAGCATGCTGTCTATATAGTCCTATGCTTTTAGAAGTTTTAATTATTTGACAGTTAAGGCATTCGAGAAAAAGGTATAAGTCTATCTTAATATACACAAGCATTCACTTCAGTTCAGTTAGTATATTGCTTTCTAGAATACAATGTTCAAATAGTCTCATTTCTGTGACATTAAAAACTATGGAATTTCTCTTAAAGCCCAAACCATCAATAATGAAAAAAAGCACAATATAAAACAATACCTTTTACATTACAGTTACAGTTCAAACTAGAAATTACTAACTACATGTAGCTGCTTCATTTTTGGTTTTACATTTTGGCCCCTATTTCATTCTTATTTACAACTGGTACCTGCTGAAAATAGTTTCAATTTTTTAAACTATGTATGCTTTGTAGAGGATGCACCATTTCTTCTAACTTATTCTAAGGTGTTTTATCAATCATTTGAATTGGTTTTTAACTATAAGACACCATGATGGCCAAGAGTCTGGGAAGTACTGAAGTTTTAATTCATTCTTATTCTTAAGTTTGTTATTTAAGTATTCCAAGACCTTATTCTTGAATTGCTTAGCAAAAGGGCATGATTGTGTAGAAGATAGGGAGAGTTAAGAGTGGGAATACACCAAAACAAAATTTCTATAACAGAGTTCATGATGGAGATGGTCAGCTCTAGTGGAATAGTTTTTCCTCAAGACTTAAATATGCCAGTTATAGTGCCACTTATGATGCCACCTTAGCTGGAAGTAATGAAGACATCGGATTTCAAAGTCACATTTTAAATGCCTACTTGCAATCAGCAAGCAAGGAGTCAGGTATGTATACTGCAAGCTGCTTGCTATAAGAATTTGGTTTCACTGACTCAAATTTTTCACTCTGCCAAATGATAGGTCAGAGGCCCTCTATCCAATCATATCTGCTGAAAATACTGCAGCATGAGTAAAGACAAACTTCCCCTGAAGTTGTCTGAAGTTTTCTTGTGTCTGACGGTTTCAGGATCACTACGCATCTTTCAAACACTTATTGCCTGAGGATGGTCTAATTGCAGGAGCCCGTAAATACAGACCCATTCTTTGGGTAGAGTCCTGGCCTGGTCATTTGTGTGTACAAGTCCATCTTAGGCTGCATACTGGTAACCTTGGAAGAAGTTAAGAATTTCCTTAACTTCAGTATTGTAGGCCTGGCCCTGCATTCTGACCACTATGCCAGGCTGTGAAGGGACACCACTAAGATTAGCAGCTGTAGGGAAGTAGCCAAAACTATTAGGTGAACCTTGGGGGCTGGGATAGTATGCTGTGTCATTCATAAAGAGCTGAGTGACAGCAGGGTAGTATGCTGTGGAAGGCTGCCGTGTTCACGGATTCAAAAGTACAGAGGGCTGATAAATGGACGCTTCCGTAGGAAAACTGCTGCAGGAGCTGGAAATGTGTAGGAGGGAGGAGACAAGCATGGTAACTTACTTGGTGGTGGGGATAAGCCATTTTGATTTAAAGTGCCCCCCATTAGTCCAAAGTTCATCTCCTCAGCTGAATACTAAAAGTCTTCAACATATCTGTCCTACATTTTTTTTAAATGACATTTCTGTGCAGCTATAAATGCTCCATCCACAGACTTCATCTGGATAAAGACATCTCCTGATGGGCAGCTCTGATGATTCAATACCAGGTGAACCTCATGAGTTCAAATATCTGTGGAGAACTCCCCCAGGAAGTTCAGGATGCCCTCAATTGTGGCTACACAGAGAAGACCTTGAAGGTGTATGTAGTCTAACATTTGTAGGGGGCACAAATTGCTGAGCTAGTGCTGGAATAATGAGAGGGGTTGGAATTGGAATGATGGGCTGAGGAGAATCGATTCAGCACCTACTGAACTTCAGCTGCTGTGCTCCTGAAACATTCAATGTATCTTTTACCCAACAAGTCTTTATGCTTCCTCAGTGCATTCTGTGCACATTCCACACAAGCAAATAGGACAAAAGCATCCCCTGTTGGCCTGCCATCTGTGTAGGTGACAAAGAGGATGCCTTCCTTCCCCCCAGTTATGCGGCAATGTTGCCCAAAGAAGGCCACCACTTCTTCAACCGTGGCTGTGAGAGGCAGGCCCCACATATGGATAATGACTTGATTTTCCTTGGAGACATATGGGCTACCTCACTGGATGTACCCACCAGCAATTTTAAGAAAATCTTCACCTGTTGCTTTGTAACCCTCAGTGTACTGGGTCCCCATGTGATGTTTGTGCCTCTGTAACGCTAGGTTTCTTAGACCCTGAGCATTCAATGTTGAGTCCTTTGAAGACTGTGACTATGGTGTTATTGTCAATAAGTTCCATCGTGTTGCAAGTGCCACTTTCAAATTGTAGTTTACTCTCTCTGGATCTGAAAACCTGTGCTTACAAGGCTATGAAATCATTGCTAAAATTATATTCCTTATATCTTCAACTTGAGAGGCTCCATGTTGGGAGACTGAACTATTCTCAAAATGCAAACACTCTGTCATTGCAGCAACATCCAATTTGTCAATATCAGGGCAACACTTCTTGAATTAATTTGGAAGATCAAAAAAGGAATAGAAGCATTCAGCAATAATACATTCTTCTTGGAAGCCTCAGGGTGCAGGATTTGCCTGATGTGAAGCTGCCTATCAGTACACAGACAGAAGGAACTTCCTACCCAGTATTCAGTTCATTGCTTACTGACTGTCAGAGGGCTTGGTCTAGCTGTAGCTCTGAGGACAGGCTTTTAGCATCAATCTTGGTTTCTCCTTTGCAATCCTCTATCAGTGCCAACTGATCCAGTCTAACTAGCACATCATAAAACTGTCCCACCTTCTTGTTGGCCAGATCCACCACTTTCCATAACAGCAGTATCAGCTCCTTCTCATCTGAGCCCACCTTGGCCTTGTGGTCCCCACAGTGATCCCCAAAAGAACCACCATGTAATCCAGAGAAGCCATTATGACAATAGGTGGGGAGGGGGAGAAGAGGGATCTGGAGTAGGTGAGGTGGGATGGAAGTGAGAATGGGAAAACCTGTGCTAAAGCCTCTTCTAAGAGAAAAAGAAATACTTTACAGCCCCCCTACTCACCACAGCTGCTGGTGCAAAAGGTGGTAACCAACAACCCAAGCCCACACCTGGCCCATGCTCCACACCCAGGGCAGGAAGTATTTGTGTGTGTATGGCGGGGGGTGGGGGTGGGGGGCGAAAAATTTATTTTTAAAAAATGAAGAAAACTCACTCAATTTTAAAATATTAGGAATTCTAACAATAACAGGTACAGGCAAAGATGAGGGGCAATAAGAGTTCATCTGCAGCTGGTGGGAATGTAAAATACCATCTACTTTGGAAAGCAATATTACAGGTCAGTATAAAGTTTCCCTGAGGATGAGACCCAGCAGGTTGTCAGATTTCCTGTGAGGCCTCTAGACACTGTGATTTTCCTATCTGG